>NC_092038.1:133542736-133788821 GCF_003086295.3 Arachis hypogaea
ATACATTTTTTTGGTCTTATATGTTGATGACATTCTACTTGCCAGTAACGATATAGGCTTGTTGCATGAAACTAAGAAATTTCTATCGAACAAATTCGAAATGAAAGATCTTGGTGATGCCTTTTTTGTATTAGGAATCGAGATACTAAGAGATCGCTCTCAAGGTATTCTTGGATTATCACAAAAGAACTATATCGAAAAGATTTTAAGTAGATATGGCATGGAAGGTTGTAAACCGATGGACACACCCGTGGCTAAAGGAGACAAGTGCAGTCTCAAGCAATGCCCTAAAAATGATCTTTAAAGGACAGCAATGCATGATAAACCTTATGCATCAGCACTAGGGAGCTTAATGTATGCTCAAGTCTGCACACGTCCCGATATATCGTTTATAGTGAGAGTATTGGGTAGATACTTGAGCAATCCGGGCATGGATCATTGGATAGCTGTTAAACGCGTAATGCGTTATCTGAAGAGAACAAAGGATTACATGCTTACTTATCGGAGATCGAAAAATTTGGAGATCATTGAGTATTCTGATTCTGATTTTGCGGGATGCCAAGACAGTAGACGCTCTACTTCAGGCTGTATCTTCATTTTGGCTGGAGGAGCTATTGCATGAAAGTCTAACAAATAGACTCTTGTAGCTTCCTCAATAATGGAGGCAGAATATGTTGCTTGCTTTGAGGCATCCAAACATGGCATATGGTTGCGAAACTTTGTCATTGAGCTTCATATAGTAGATGACATTGAAAAGCCATTAAAGATATTCTGTGACAACAAGTCAGCAGTTTTATACTCCAACAACTATAAGAGCTTGACAAAATCAAAGCATATAGACATCAAGTTCTTAGTTGTCAAGGAGAAAATTCAAGAAAAACATATTTTCATAGAACATATAGGAACATAATATATGCTAGCAGACCCATTAACTAAGGGATTGATCCCTAAAGTCTTTCATGAGCACACTGCTTGAATGGGTGTCAATGTTTGTGATGCCTTAGTTTAGTGGGAGTTTATTTTATGCTATATGTCCTATGACAGATATTGAGTTATTTTTCTGCAGAATTAAGTTGATGGTTTATTTCATGTGAAATGTTCATTTTGCAATATTTGTATTGTGTTTGATCTCAATAAAGTTGGACTAGCTGAAAATAGACACGCATGAGATCACTTGGCATGTAATTTCCATATTATTCATCCAACTTTGATCTATGTCGTTAAGTATATTAGGATAGTGATTGGCGTGGTTTAGTCACGGCAATTAATGTGATAAAAGCTACGGTAGTTCCATATCTAATGTATGAGACGGACCAGATTGTTAAAGTAATGAGAGAAATAGCATTCAGATACGTGCATAAAGTTTATAAGATGTGATTATATCAAGAAAGAATACATGTATAGCCCAAGTGGGAGATTGTTAGGAAATTATTTTAATTTCCTAATTTATTTGTGGGCAATACATATATTAATTATAATCACAAATTATGCTATTTCAAATTAAATGACTTATATAATGTTGATCTCATTTATTGTTATAAATACTAAATTGAATAAGTCATTATTACTTTTTGATTTGGAATTAAATGAGAATAAAATCGGATATTATCTTTTGTTCCTTAGATAATTATCTTTTAGATTTTAAATATATTATCTTTTGGACTTTAGATATTATTTTATTTGGGTTTAAGGATTTAATGGGTGCCATGCTCAAATATAAATAGGCTTTCAGGGTTTCGGTCCCCAATATACCAAAACCGTCTTTGTTACTCTTTCTCCATCAAAAGAGTTGCAGTTCAGCCTCCTAGGAATACAGAAGGCTTTGGTTGAAGAAGATTGAAAGAACCACAAGATCCAAATTCTTCCATCAATTTCTAACTCTTATGAATAAAGGTACGCTTCCGCATTATGATATATTTTTGGTGATTCAATATGAATGATCTGAGTTATTGAAATTAATTTATTCCAACATATTATTGATGCCACGTCATTCATACTTATCACAATAGAAAATGATTTTTCCCAAACTTTATTTACTTTTTGATTTGATTTACGTACACTTCGGCGCTGCTTAACGTGGATTGCGAACCTTATTAAATTTAGGAAATCGGGAAGAAGGGGGAAGACTTCCAAACCCCAAATTGACATATAGCAAATAAAAAATGTCTTCTATACCTATTTTGATTTCACCTTATTTTTGTCAAATTATCTTTTTTATAAACTTTGTAGGTTGTAGTTAGATGAAAATAGGCCAAGTAAAGTCGAGTTTTGATTATATTAAATCTGATAATTTTGTAAGTAAAAATTCATATTTTATAAAGTATAATTTAATTCATATATATATATATATATATATATATATATATATTTGTAAATTATAGTTTATAAACAATTTTTTTTTAATAAAACAACTACAATTTTAAGTAGTCTATTTGACTATTAATTTTTTTAATTTTATTTTATATTTAATACAAGTCAATAGTTAAAAGTCTAAATTAAAAATAAATTATTTTTAAAAAAAAAAATATTTTGACGAACCCGTAACCAACTTTTAGATTTAAAAAAATCTATGACCTAGTGCCAATGATTCTATACTCTCATATAAATATAAAGGGAAAATAAATCACCATAAATTGTAAATAAAGTGGTTTTATTTGTGACCATGCATGTCTTTTAATTTATTTGCTTGCTTGTTTTACTGAAGGAGATAAGGTGTATACGTTGCTATAATGGGCATGCAATTTTAATTTCATACTTTTATGCATTATAATGGTGCTAAATCCCTCATACATTTTTAATTTTTAATAAACAAGCAAGTCTTCACTAAAAAAAAAAAAAAAATTATGAGAGCTTCTACTCTTTACTATAAACGCTTTTTACTCCTCTAACATTCTTTCTATTTTTTTCAATATGAATAATTCACAGAGAAGAAATTATTCAAATCTCTTGCTTGGAGCTCCATGTACCTTTTAGAATCCATTGTTTATATTTCAAACTCTTTTCTATTTTATTTATTATAAAAACAAATAATTTACAAAATAAAAATTATTTATCAGGCACACATTTCATTCATCCAGTTAAATTCAGATTCCACCGAACAAATGAAATGTGAGCCAATGATGTATTTCATCTATAATAATAATATATATACTTAGCATTTTTCTTATTTTTATATTAGTATTTCATTAATCATTCATCATTAATGTATAACCCAATTACTATAATGCATAGAAGTAGAAGCCCTTCAAAGGATTATGCGTTTAGAATGTAGTGATCAACTTTTAGGAAGGTGTTGATTGCAGCTTCTGCCATGAAATTAGGTTCAGGAACGTCTTGACTAGCCTTTTCATACTCACACGACCATTTCACCAAGCTTCCATTATCATCTCCCTTTGGTGTTACATTCACATATCCCTTGTAACGCTTATAGTACTTGAGAAGATCCCCATCAATCACACTATAAATTATTGTCCTCTTTGCATCATCAACACTTTCAATCTTCTCTGTCACCGTCTTCACAGCTTCATTTCCTTCAAGAGGAAAAAAGCGTAGATAATTATTCTTTTTATATCCACTGTTTAAATAGAAGACAAAATATTTTAAAGAATTTCATATCAAATACTTTGATCTTTTAATAAATTTTTATTTAGTACAAGTTATTGAGTAGAATCACTCTTTATACACTACAACAGACGCGGCGGATGCCTGCGCCAAACTTCCTACGGAGTCACAAACCGCAGCAACTTAGGGTGGATTGCTGCGATTCATCTCCAAATTAGCCTTCCGACGCCAAATCGACCTACTTTTGTATCGAACCCACTAAGCCCGCCGTTAACCGTACCCCAAACCATCTACTGATATTATAACACATGCCTGCTAAAGCTATCTCACACATGCTTGCTAAAGCTTTTTTTCGTTAGTTGTGGTGAGAGTTAGGGGTTGCATTTGCATATTAAAAATACAATAATATTGTTAACTTCTTATATATAAATAGGGACTGCATCCATATAACTATTGTTCTTGTTAAAGCAATGCTTAAATTAAGAGTACGTACAGTTTATTCAATTTCCACACTACTATACTTACTGCCCCATTATTTTGAGTCTCTTGTAATGTAGGATATATATATACTACATAGCTATATTTATTACTTTATTGAATTCAAACTTACTGTTAATTTTTAATAGGCGAAGTGCAAGCAAAACGCGCTGAATCGAAAGAAGCAACTTTACACGCATACTGACGGTTCTAAAAGCTTGGCTAGGGTAAGGGAAGAAGAGGTAATATAAATTTCTAATCAAGTATTGAGTGGCATTTAGTGTTGATTTATTCATAGAGTAAAACAATATTTGAAGTATTGAAAAAATTTAAAGAAATAAAATTCATGGCATAAATTGTATTGTCACGGTCACAAAAACAAGGGAGGAGAGTTGGTAAGGGAAAAGTATGGATCCTAAAGCACAAAAGATCTGATGGCAGCTATATACATGAAGAAGCTCGGAGGATTGGTGTGAGTACACTTAATCATTTATGCTGCAACATGTTGGGTTTAGTTATTAAAATATCTTGAGCATGCTATTAGCCTAGTGTGATTGTGTAATTTTATTTATGCCTGCAAGAAAAAATATCTGAGATTGAGCAGCTGGATGAATCTACAAGAATGTTGTCAGAAAATTATTCCCTTGCCCAAGCTCTCGGTAAAGAGCACCCGGGTAGAGTGCGTGGGATAGATATGGGCCGACACCAAGTCAACTCTTCCGTCCGAGTTCGCAGCTGCCGGTGGATAGAGCTCAAGTAGAGGAGGTCCAAAGGATGCTGTGTGCACTATAGGCGGAGGTGACGACCGAAAAATTGAAGAGAAAAGCAATGGAGGATGAATTAGCAGTAGAGAAAACGAAGAGGCAGGCAATAGAGAGTGTGCTGAGTTATCTGGTCCAACAACAATGTGGGAAGCTGCCTCCAGACATTGCTGCACGGATGAATTCTTTGGACGAATATGGTGAAAAATAGAAATTAGGATTTATGATACTTTGATTTTCAGTATATATTTTGTTTATGTTAACTATGCAGCATTAATTATTAGCCAAGTACTTTACCTTTTTGGGTGACTATTGAAATGCTTTATTGACATTATTAAAATAGAAATGTTAGTTTGCTTTGCAGTTAAATATTCATGAGTTTTTTTTTCCATGGTGCAGAATTTTAGGGAAAAAAAAGTATAATATTCTTTAAATAAAAAAGATAAAAAAATTTATAAAATATAATAAAAAAATAAAAAATTAAATAACGATAAGATTCTTTAAATAAAAAGAAGTTAAAAAAAATACCCAGGTTTGTAAAATTAATCAAAAACATAAGAATAGCGGCGGTTTTAAAACGCCGCGAATAAAGTTCATAAGAATCCAAGCAACAAATAGCGGCGGTTTAAAACCGCCGCAAATAAATTTCAGTAAATCCGGTTCAACAAATTGCGGCTGTTATAAACCGCCACTAAACTGTTTGACGCAAAATATGACTCCGCACCTTTATGCGTTGTGGATCCTGTTCAACCTGTTTAGCGGCGGTTCAAAACCGTCACAATTTGGCAATTAAACCGTCGCTATTCTCCTCATGTCCTGTAGTGTTAGTAAAATATTTTTTTATTTTTATCCTTTTTTATCACTTATTTTCCTCTGCGAAGGGAGATATTTGAAGGTATTCATGAATATTAAATTTTAAAAAATAAAAAATAACACAATATAACCATAATAAAATCGAACACAATTTAATCAAATGTATCAAATCAAATACAATTCAAATAGACAAACACAAATTTAACATATATATATTTTTTTTAATATACAAATTAAAATAAAATAAATTAGAATTACTTATATAATTTATATATATATAAGGGTATTTAAATAAATTTTTTTTTGCGGATATCCGTGGACGGGTACCTTAATTAAATTTTTAATATGGATATTAGATAAATAAGTTCATAACAAATTTTATTATAAAATAATTATGTAAAACAAATTAATTTCCTTCAAAACAATATAACGAAGAGACTAAGCTAATCGACTCGGCCGATAATTCTTAAAGACTTATTAGAATAAAAATGTATTGAGAATCAAAACGTTCAATTTAAAATGTTTTAAGAAACAACATGGGTATATAAAGAATAAAAATTTATTAACAACTAATACATCCAATTTAAAATTTTTTAAGAAATAATATAAGTATTTATTTGTAAAAAATTAATCTAAGAAAAATAAAACTTTACGGACCTTGATCTCCTGAAATTGTTGTGTAGACAGAGCCAACAACCTTGCCATCACCCTCAAGAATTTGAATGCTTTTGTAATCAGTTGGTGAGGCCTTAGGGAATATGGTTACAAAATCCCTAATAGCACCCCAGAACTTGTCTGCATTGGACTTTACCTCAGTTTCTGCCTCAAGCTTTCCAACGCTAGCAGCCATAGCTTACATTGAATTATGGTATGAGATGCTAGTACAAAAATGGTGCAAATATATAAAGAGAAAAAATGCATGGATTCAGAACAAAATTAAAATTAATAAGAAGTAGTTCCTTTTCCCAAACATAGTGTGACGCATAATTGAAGAGCTAGCAGCCGGGCGATAAGGTTAGTTACTATAATTTATAGGGTTAAATATAAAAATTAATCATACAAAACTATGTCACTTGTACAATTATTTATAAAAAAAATACAAATTATTATAAAAAGTACCCATAGAAGATTTTTCAAATAAATATTTTTTAATGTATATAGCACCAAGTAAATTTTTGTTCTTCTATAAATTATTTTTTCAACGCTAAATATGAGATGTTTCAGTTTCCCAAAGGATTTCAATATGACCAAACATTTTTTATTTTTTGTAAGAGGTTTGACTTTACATTTATATATACACTCACATAGATACACCATGTCATCACAAATTAATAATAATTATGTTGAAATTCTTAATTCTAGCTTGCGAGATTAATTACTTATTAAGTGATGTACTAAAATTATTCATTGCAAATCATATCACTTATAGGATTATTTATAGAAGAACAAAGAATTTAAATCCTTAAAAAGAATGACTATGAATCAAGTATCTTGAGTATATATGTACTAGAGGAATCTTTATTTTATGTAATTTATATTTCAACCATAATGAATAATAATCTCTAGCTTGTTGAACAATTCTTTTTAAAAAGAAATTCATTCAAATGTAATAATCAAAATAAGAAAATGATATTTGTCAAACTTTATTAACATACATTATTTGATTTACACATGCAGTAGTAATAACCAATATTGCTTTGCCTTTAGCTGTTATATGCTTAGCTAGTTTATTTAATGTGCTTTGCCGAATTATTTAAGTTCTAGTTCAGGTCATTATGAATAATAAACAAAACCAATTAAATTTGTAAGAAAAATGTTTTAGAATAGAAAAGAATAAGAGAGATTTTGGCAAAAATTAAAGGAAAGAGATAATTTTATTGAAAAAATATTTAAGAAGAAAAGATATAATTACTAATTTTTTGATTGTCAATTACATTTCTATTAAAATTAGTAGTATCAAAAAATATTTTAAATTTAATATTATCAAGAAAAAATAAAAAAAATTATATAAGGACTAATTTGATTAATTTTTAAAATTTCAGAGATAAAAATGGCTTACGTCTGAACTTTCAAGGACTATTTTGATTATAAATAACTTTTTACATGTCAAATGCCACATGGCATGCCACGTGTCACTTATCTGGGTGTTACTAAGCTGACACGTCAACCAATCATCTTGTGACACGTGGCATTAGCCCCCCATATCATCATATGCCACGTGGCAATTAACGTGACACGTCATCATCCAACTGACGGAAGGATTAACGTGACTAATCGTGTATCTTTCGGGGACGATTTCGATTAACTTTATCTTTCGAGGACTAAAATAGAGATCGGAGTATCTTTCAGGGACGATTTTGGCTATTTACTCAATAAATAAATGATTTATTATCTTCTATGACATATTTTATAATTATTAAAAAAATTGATTAATTTATCATAACTAATACTAATCATCTTTATAACCAGAATTTGGATAATCATATAGCCAATTAGAGTAAATTAAAATTTTTAACTTCATTTTCTTGCTTAGAATTAACCATTAATTGCTTAAAACAATATTATCAATCTATTCTGCCAGAAAAATGTGTGAATCAGGGAAAATTCTAATTTAAACAAATCAACGTTGGGTTTGAATCAAATTTGTCACGTTAAACCACCACAAATCTTTTAGCCGCTAATTTGGTTGGATAAGTTATATGTATCATTGAGAAATAGATTTTGGAGAGCGGAAACTTTTTTTTTTTTTTGAAATTAATTCATTTATAGTGAAAATTTATGGTTTTAACTTTTAATGTTCCCTTGCAATCATTAATAAATAATTAAGAGGATTAATCATACACATGTGTGGTCAAAGAACATTTGATTCAATGGTTAATATTCTCTTTTCAATCTTTTTGCTTTTGGGACTGGAAAAGACTAAAGGATTTGGCAGTTTAGGGGAGAAAATGGTGAAATAACAAAATGGAATTTTTGTAAAAATTATTGTGATTTACAGAAATTATTTTACTCTTCTAATGAATTGATGGGGTTATTCAAACTCAAAGTTAAAGAGAGATGATTAATATTAGGGATAAGTATTGTTTTGGTCTCTAACGTTGAGGGTCAGAATCGAAATTGTTCCCAACGTAATTTCTGATTTAGAATCATCCTTTTTTCGTATTAAAATCATCCATTTAATTTTTTTTGGACAAAAATACCCTCACCACTATCAGCACAATTACCTCCTCCAACACCAACACCAACACCAAGACCAACAACACCACCACCACCACCACCACCACCACCACAACCACCACCACCAACACCAAGAACACCAAACAACAGCAACTTCTTTCATTAACAAATTAAAAATACAAGAACAAAAACCAGATTCAACAAAACCAACAACAATTCAGAAATAAAAAAAGAACAAAATCAATCAACAACAATTCAGAAATCAAAACAAGAACAAAACCAACAATGATTCAACAAATCAAATCCAGCTTCAACAAAGAAGATGCAGAAGCAGAAGCACTAAAGTAGAAGCAGAAAGTAGAAGACGAAGCAGAAGATACAGAAGCAGAAGAAGCAGAAACAGAGATCGAAGCAAGAAGCAAGAAGCAGAGGCGGCGAGGCGGCGAGGAACAGCGGCGAGGCAATGAGGAGCAGCGGAGCGGAAGCCTAGGCTCTCTCCCTGGCTCGCGACAGCGACGACATGGTCGAATCGGCGGCGACGGCTCAGCGTCGTAGTCTCCCGACGACGACACGACGACGGCGGCGGCGGCGAGCCTTAGCGGCGTGGTCTCCTTTCCCTCTTTTCCTCTCTCCCGTCGCAGCCCCTCTCTCCTTTCTTTCGGCGACGGCGACGGCAGCTCCAAGCTTCGCCGACGCCGTCCCCCTCCCCCGTTCCCCCTCCCCTCTTCCCTTTCCCTTTCCCTCCCCTCCCCCTTCGTATACCATTTTCCTTCTCCTGGGACGCGTTTTCTTCCCCCTTCCTCCCGGGACGTGTTTTCTTTTATTTTTTTTTTAAATTTTATAACTTTTATTATTAAAATAGGGGTAATTCAGGAATAACGTAAAAAATTTTATTAAAAAAGGACGATTTTAATATGAAAAAAAAACGTTAAGGATGATTTTAAATTTAAAATTACGATGGAGGCGGTTTCGATTATGACCCTCAATGTTAGGGACCAAGACAATACTTATCCCTTAATATTAACTATGATAACTCAATAAATTTCTCTAATAATCATAAGACATAACATAGAGGATAATAAACCTTTTATTCTTCTAAATAAGATGTAAATCAACACAGTATTTTACATGCATATATATATGAAAATGCAACATTATTCTTACACGAACAAATCACATTATTGTTGAATATATAAAACGCATTATAAATTTATGCGCTTAGAAGATAGTGATCAATCTTTGGGAACATCTTGGTTGCAAATTCTTTGATGAAAATAGGTTCAGGAACCTCTTGGCTAACCTTTTCAAATTCAGCGGACCATTTCACAATGCTTCCATTATCATCCCCCTTTGGTGTTACACTAATATATCCCTTGTAATTACTCTTAAAGTACTTAAGGAGGTCACCATCAATCACACTATAAATCAATGTCCTCTTTGCATCATCAACATCTTCAATCCTTTCTGTGACTGTCACAACTTCATTGCCTGGAAAAAGAAAAAAAAAAAAAAAAAGAAGAAAATTATTTATGAAAAATACAAATATATATAGTCTTATTCCATAGTTATGGGTACTCATTTTTATTGCTTATTTTGATTAATACTTGTCTAGAAAAAGGCTGTATATAACTATATATGGTTCTAATTCTCGAGGCTCCTACATTTTAGTGACATGCTATCATGCACGGACAGTGACACGGACATAAAACATGACACGACATGAGATACGTCGACATGCGAATTTTAAAATTATTTTAAAATTTTATAAGACACGAGAACATATATACATATAAAATACAAAAGATTTTTTTAGATAAATCGTAATGATATTTTAATATTTTATTGATATTAAAATATAAATTAATTTTTTTTATTATTTTTAATGTCTTATTTTAATTATATAAAATATTTAAAATATTTTTTGTTTTAATAAATAATAATATATACTATTTCTAAATTTAGTTTAAAAATACATGTTAAGAATAAGATTGACACGCTAATACTTGATGGTATTTAAGGGTGTTCTCACGTGTCCAGAGAAGAATTTTTTTATTTTTTCCTAAGATATAGTTGGATACGACAAACACGCGTATTGAACGAGTATCAATGAGTGTGGTGTCTAAAATGTGTCTGACACGCGTAATAATAATAATAATAATAATAATAATAATAAAAATTCTATGTGGTCATCAGAATGTAAAAAGTTTTTGTATAGGCGAATAATTATATATTATGATGTAAATAAAAATAATTATTTTTAACTGATTAATAAGAACTTAATTAATCAGCAAAATATTATTTGTTATGTAAATATATGAAAATGAATTTAAGAAGAAAAAGCGTTACATACCCATGTCTAAAGTATATTTGATGATGGAGCCAGGCACCTTGGCATCACCCTGAATAATGTGAATGCTTTTGTAAACAGAAGGTGAGACCTTTGGGAGTATGGTCGCAAAATCCCTGATAGCATTCCAGAACTTGTCTGCATTTGATTTCACCTCAATTTCCGCTTCAAGCTTTCCAACAACACCAGCCATTGCTTGATTTTAAGAACAAGAAGAAGAATTTTTGTTGTTGTGACTTGTGAGAACCTGCTACAAAATTTGCATATATACTAATAATAATGGAAATGGTTTAGAATAGTAACAAGTTTATTTAATATTTTATATTTATATTTTGTTTGAGTAGAATATTATAAAAAATAAATGTCATTTAATCTAATAAACATGGTGAATTATAAAGTAAAGAAGATCTTTTTTTTTATGTGATGAAAGATAAATTAAAAATATTGGAACTCACATTTTGAATATTAATAAAATAATAAAAAATAACTATAAAAAGAATTTAATTATCTCTCTATACAATCTCAATCTGTATAGTAGAATGCCCCAACAAACATATTTAAAAATCGTTTTACTTCAAATTTTATCCATATATTAATTATTTTACACATTAATTATTATACCACTTTTCATCCATTTTTATTCAACACTCTTTTCAAAGTCGGTATATGAGAATTAGTGTGATGACTTATTATCTTCAAAGTATTCAACATAGGAACCATGAGAAGACCAAAAATGTGCAAGATCTTTGACTAACATTTAATAATAATAATAATAATAATAATAATAATAATAATAATAATAGTTAATTATTAAATCAATACTAAAAAAATTCTGATACTGATAAAAAGGGTAATACTAGAGAGACAAAAAAAACAGTTATAACTTGCTTTATTTAACATTCATTAAATATTACAACCTTTAATAAATACTAAATAAGATAAGTTATGACTATTTTTGGCTGGTTTTTTTTAGTTACCAAATATTTTCGGATAAAAATAATTTTAAAAGACAAAAAAAAAATCTTCAAAAAACTTATAAATTTGACAAAAATAATTAAACATGAACTGCTCACATCTCTATTAATAAAAAATGCTGAATTGACAAACGAAAAGACTTAAAATGACAAACTGTGTTGTTAATTTTGATATTACCTAAAATCATTATTTATTATAATCCATTAAGATGGTGGAAATTCATTTACCTCAACACTAATAAAAACTCTAATTTGACCATATATTTTATTTTTATTTCTAGTTTTTTTTCATCTCAATAGAACACACTCACACAGATTATTGTATTGTTTGGATTTTCGTAACTGGACATTCAAACATCTTAGGAAGGAACGGAAATTAGGAAATTACAGAAGCAAGTAAACAACAACAAAATTACTGTGCAGAAAAATGAAAAATTGTCCGATTTCTAGTTAAGTCGATTCACCGGTTCTTAGTCAAATTTTCCAACCAAATCCAGCTTTTGAATATGGCCCGAAACTAATTAGATTTCGGTTAGCCATTTTTTGGTTTGGTTATCTTATTTGATCCGGTTTTTATAGAATATCACTTCCATAACACTCTTTTTTGGTTAGGTAGACAATGAATTTTTGTAAACAACATCAATAATAAATTTTAAAATTGACCCGATAAAATAAAAAAACACACCACCTTTAAATTACTTCCTAAACTTTAATATTAAAATAATAATTTATACACCTAGTGATGAATTTAACATAAAGGGAGCGAGTGGAGGTCTCGGCTCCCTCCCTCTTTTTTTTAAAAAATATTAATAGTAATAAGTTATTAAGTACGATTTAATTTTTAAAAAAAATTATTTAGTATTTAATTTAATATAAATAAAAATTCAGTCTAATCTAAATATTAATGATTTTTAATATCTAAAAAGTAAGTAATAATATTAAAAAAATTTTGAAAATTAAAGATATTATTATTAATATTTTTTAATTAAATAAAATTTTTCAAATCTCATAAAATGAATTTTTTTCCTTCTTGTGAGTGTTCTTCTTGATTTATTTGGTATTAATTTTCTCTGTTTCAACTACTACAACTGAGATATATTTTCAGCTATGAATATTGTGAAGAATAACTCAAAAACAAAATGAAAGATGAATTTCTTGCTAATTGCCTTTTAATTATATTAAAAAAATTGTTGAAAATTTTGACACATTCTATTATTGATGAATTTTATGATACATAGTAAAAAATACATACATATTTTTTGGGATAAAACACACAATTAAACCAAACCCAACTCAATATTATACAATTCACCCAAATGAAAAAACATTACATAGATCTCCCCATTCATTTCTCTATGTAAATCGAATGAGCTAGACTAGATTTAGCTTTCTATGTAAATCTAATCAGTCTGTTTTGATTTATGCATGCATGCATACTGTCCTAGTAAATCTAATCACCCTGTTTCGATTTATGCATTGTCCTAGTAAATCTAAACATGGTGATTAGATTTACTAGGATAACATGCATGCATGCATAAATCGAAACAGGCTGATTAGATTTACAATATGTAATTTGAGAAAAATAATTAAAATACTATATCAACAAAATTAGGCTATTTTTTTTATATCTCATCTATATTTTAAATTTTAAATTAATAACTTTTTCATGTTTATTTCTACTTAACTTTTTAAAATAGATGGTTTCCAATAATAATAGAGATAGACGGTTAGTTTTAAATTACTAGCGTCCACGTAAAAAATTACTAGTACACATTAAAAATTTTAAATTTAAATAAAACGAAAAAAATTTAATACGAGAACAAAAATTTAAAATTTTAAACATTATTTTAGATTACTAGTACACAAACAAAAAATTACTAATTTCTAAAAAAATTAATGTGATTTAAAATTGTTCATTTGAAACTAACACATTGTTTTCATAAAAACAAACACATTTAAATTAGTATTAAAAAAATAGTATTCCAAAAGAATAAAAAATTATAAAAAATTAAAAATTTTGATAAATTTTATTCGAACATATATAATTAAAAATTTAAATGTGTTGGTTTCTAGAAATATAATGAGCTGGTTTTAAATGGACAGCTTTAAATCACTAGTTTTATGTAAATTCATCTTTTTTTTAAAAAAAACTAGTGATTTTTTACGTGTACGCTAGTAATTTAAAACTAACCGTCTATCTTTATCGTTATTTGAAACCATCTATTTTAAAAAGTTCATTAGAAATAATTATGAAAAAATTATTAATTTAAAATTTAAAATATAGATGAGATATAAAAAAATAGCCTAATTTTGTTGATATAGTATTTTAATTATTTTTCTCAAATTACATATTGTAAAGCATGTTTCGATTTATGCATGCATGCTGTCCTAGTAAATCTAATCACCCTGTTTGGATTTACTAGGACAGGGCATAAATCAAAACAGGGTGATTAGATTTACTAGGACAGCATGCATGTATGCATAAATCGAAACAGACTGATTAGATTTACATAGAAAGCTAAATCTAGTCTAACTCATTCGATTTACATAGAGAAGTGAATGGGGAGATCTATGTAACGTTTTTTCATTTGGGTGAATTGTGTAATATTGAGTTGGGTTTTGTTTAATTGTGTGTTTTACCCTATTTTTTGTACTTAAATATATTTTCTATCGGTATATTTTTGTAATACATTTTACATTATATAATTTTTTGTATAATTTTTTAATATTATATATGTTATTGGCCTCATGATAATGTTTCTGGATCCATTTCGCATCCAGCCATTGTTAACTATGCATGAGTAAATCGAATCAAAAGAAATAACCATCCAATTAAAAATAATGAACATAATCATTTACATACCTATTGAATTAAACCTCCGATATATTTATTGTTCACATTATTTAGTATTTTTATTGTCTACCTATATGAATAATAAATTACAGTAATAGATTTTTTTCCTTTTAAAAAATAGACAATTTTTTTTTCCAGTTAGAAGTGAGACTCAAAACCGAAACCTCTAAACGAAGGTGGAGAGACTATGTCAACCATGCACCTTATAGTTATGTGAATATATATAGTATCAGATAGTATTGTATATAACCCCACAAATAAAAAAAAACCGAAAAAAACCAGACTTTTTATTTAAATAAATAAATTAAAAGTAATAATAACCGAAATAAATAATTTGAAAAATATTTACCGATTTGTATTCCCCATTCATATTTCATTTATCTCTTTTACAGTGTAAACAAGATACATGGAGTAGAATCCAACCAGCTATAAAAGGATGTGTAACCCTTAGTATTCTTTACAAACTTTTTCTATCCTTTTTGTGTCTCATATTTCTCACAAATACAAGGCATTAATGGCTAATAATAGTCCATACATAGTTGTGCTTGTTTATCCCAACTGTCATATGAGAAACGGCGACAACTGGGTGACATTTGAGTGTGAGGATCCGATATTATTTCGCACTCAGCGTGTGGAGACGTTGTCCGATTTGAGAAGTTTGATATTGAGCAAGTTCAGTGGTACAGAAGCGAGGGAAATAGGAAGGGTGGCGTATAGGTTACTGGCACCCATGGGTAACGGAGTCTTCCGATTTCGACTATTCCGACTTCTAGGGGACGAGCATGTGCATCCTGTATACAAACAGGAAGCTGTGTTCAAGGTGTATGAGATGGAGTTTTCCCCAATCCCAGACGAGTCGATGTGGGCGGAGTGGCATGGGACGAGGTTGTAGCCACTCCGCGAAGTCCCGGAGAAGCGGTAGCCACCATACGTGAACTAGGTTGTTGGACTTGTCTGTCAACAGATACCCTCCGATCAGTAATATAATATAGCATCGGGCATATTGTCGGAGGGTCTCAGGATCGTCGGTCGGGGGCATCTGGCAGACACGATCACGCAATCAAACCAGTTTCAGCGTGAACGACTCCTTCCTCTGCGCAGCCTGTTGTGTCGCCAATGGAGGCCTGGCACCAAGCAGCTACTCCACCATGGCCCACGTCTTTGTGCCGTACCACCTACCAAAGTCACGAAGGCACCCCCAACGGGATTCCTGTGTGCACGCAAGCCTAGGTGGTATGCCACGTCCTGCAGGGTAATAGTGACCTCCCCCACGGGAGATGAAACGTGTTCGTCTCTGGACGTCATCGCTCCATGAGTGCCGAAATCAGGGAATTGTCAAATGTGAAGTCCCTGAGGGGCACCGTGTCGCCGAATCCGACCTCAGCTAGATAGGGGACGATGGTGTTCTGTGGAGGAAGGGTATGGCTGACTCGCCGGGGCAGTAGAAGGCGAGGCCTCTACGGAATTTAAAAAAAATTATTAACCTATAAAGAGATAATAATAAATTTTTGTACTCTACTTAATAACAAAGTACTACTACTACCATGTCTCTACTCTACAAATATCTCTAAATTACTTATGTCGGTAAGCAAATCCTAATTAAGTCATACCAAACTTACACAAGCAAATATTGTTCTAAATTCATCATATAGTCCAAACCCTAATTAGCATTTTACTCAGTGCTTGTCACTACGAGACTACCCTAACAATTTCCACATACTTAGATTAACTGAACAGAACGCAACTAACCTCGAAGTCGGCCGCCTCGACGTAATGCGACGTCTCGTTTAGTCTATTGATGTCCCCGTCATTCTCCTCCTGACGTGCCATCACCGTATCGGTCTCAAATATGGTTGGAAAGGGTAAAAAGAGGGGAGAAAGAGTTTGACTAAGTCAAAATGGGGTCCAGGAACAGGTTGTAAAGGACTTATACTTATAGGCGCCGTTCGGGCTTATCTCGTTTACACTCATGTAAACGACTTATACTTATGGGTGCCGTTCGGCCTTATCTCGTTTACAGTGTAAACGAGATAAGGGTCTATCTCGTATACGTAATTTCATCTCGTTTACAGTGTAAACGAGATATGACTGGTGAACGCAAATCGATAAATATTTTTCAAATTATTTATTTCAGTAATTATTACATTTATTTAAATAAAAAATCCGAAAAAAAATATATTATGCCATATTACATTTTATTTCATTCATTTAGTCAATGAGGCAGCTTAATTTCATTTAATTGATGTTATAAAAATAACTAAATAAATAAATAAGGAAGATGTAACAAATATAAAATAAAGAAATATAAAGAGAAAAAGAGAGAGAGAGAAGGGTGTTTTTATTGCTTTTGTGTGTAACCCCTTTGTCTCAGTACATGTATTTATAGGCACACAAAGTTTACGTTTCAAACTTCATTAAGTTTGCTTTATCCTAAGAATTTATTTCTTTCAACATAGGAAAAATGTGCCACTCATAAATGGGCATCCATCATCCTTATCCATCCTCGTCACAACACTCCCCCTTGGATGACCATTTAGGATTATGCCTCGTTAAAACGTTACTAAAGAAAACCCAATGGGAAAAAATTTTAGTGAAAGAAAAAGAGTACAAAATCCATCGTGATGGAACTGTCTCATTAAAAACCTTGTCAAGAAAAACCCAATGGAAAAAAACCTTATCAAGAAAAAAAGAGTACATACTCTCCCTCTTGTCGACATCATTTAATGTCTCGAAATCGGCGCATCACAATCTCATGTACCAATCTTTCAAAAGAGGATTTCAGGAGTGACTTTGTGAATAAATCTGCCAGATTATCACTTGAACGGATCTGTTGGGCATCAATTGTCCCCTGATTTTGAAGATCATGAGTGAAGAAAAATTTGGGAGAAATATGCTTTGTTCTATCACCTTTGATGTATCCGCCTTTAAGTTGAGCAATGCATGCTATATTATCTTCAAACAAGACAGTTGGAGCTATCTTATTATCAACCAGTTCACACGATAACAAAATATATTGAATCAAATTCCTGAGCCAAAAACACTCGCGACTTGCTTCATGAATCGCTAGTATTTCGGCATGATTAGAGGATGTTGCAGCAATCGTCTGTTTTGTGGACTTCCATGATATAGCTGTACCACCATATGTGAACAGGTATCCTGTTTGAGATCTCTCTTTATGTGGATCAGACAAGTAGCCAGCAACTGCATAGCCAACTAATAGTGACTTGGATCCATAGGGATAAAATAATCCCATATCAACCGTTTCATGAAAATATCGAAAGATTTGTTTGATTCCACTCCAATGTCTTCTGGTTGAAGAGGAACTATACCTTGCTAGTAAGTTCACAGTAAATGATATATCGGATCGTGTGTTATTAGCAAGATACATTAGCGCTCAAATGACACTAAGATATGGTACTTCAGGACCAAGGATATCTTCATTCTCTTTTTTAAAACGGAATTGATCCTTTTCCACATCCAAAGATCTTACAATCATTGGGGTACTTAATGGATGTGACTTCTCAATATAAAATATCTTCAAGATCTTTTTTGTGTATATTGTTTGATGAATAAAGATCCAATTTTTTGTATGTTCGATCTGCAGGTCGAGACAAAATTTAGTCTTTCCAAGATCTTTCATCTCAAATTCTTCTTTTAGAGTTTTTATAATTGTTGAAATCTCTTTAGGAATTCTAATGATATTTAAATCATCAACATACACAGCAATTATAATGAATCCAGATGCAGATTTCTTTATGAAAACACACGGGCAGATATCATCATTCTTGAATCCGGTTTTGGCCAGATACTCAGTAAGACGATTATACCACATTCGTCCAGATTGCTTTAGACCATATAAAGATCTTAGCAATTTTACTGAGTATAACCCTTGCGAATATTCATTGGATAGTTTAGATATCTTTAGTCCTTCAGGGACTTTCATATAGATATCCTAATCTAATGAGCCGTATAAATAGGCTGTTACCACATCCATGAAATGCATATACAGTTTATGATATGCAGATAAACTGACCAAATAATGCAATGTTATCGCATCCACTACAGGAGAATACGTTTCTTCATAATCTATACCGGGTCTTTGTGAAAAACCTTGTGCTACAAGTCGAGCTTTGTAGTGTACAACTTCATTTTTCTTATTTCGTTTTCTCACAAATACCCAACGGTATCCAACAGGTTTTACATCTTCAGGTGTACGGACTACAGGTCCAAAGACTTCACGTTTTGCAAGTGAGTCTAACTCAGCCTTCATGGCTTCTTTCCATTTTGGCCAATCATTTCTTTGTCGACATTCTTCGAATGATCTTGGCTCAAGATCCTTATTTTCATGCATGATATTTAATGCCACATTATATGCAAATATTTTATTGACAATTGTCTTATTTCGGTCCCATTTCTCTCATGTAAAGACTTAATTTATCGAGATCTCGTCATTTTCACAATTTTCAGGTACCTGAACGTCTTCTGGCGTTAAAACTATATCAGACTTTTGGACAACTGCAGGTGTCTCTACTATGTATTTTTCAATAGGAATCGTATTTACCTCTTTTCTTTTTCGAGGATTTTTGTCTTTAGAACCGACAGGCCTGCCACGCTTCTGGCATGAATTTGCTTCAGTGGCTACTTGTCCTACTGGGACATCAATTTGAATTAGAGCATTTTTCGTTGGTATATAAGATTTGGTTATCCTCTTTGTATCAGAAAATGCATCAGTCAATTCATTTGCTATTCTTTGCAAATGTATAATCTTTTAAAATTCTAGTTCACATGCCCTGATCGAGGATCTAAATGCATCAATGATAATGCATTCCAATTAAGTTCCTTTTCAAGAAGCTTATTCTCTCCCCTTAATGCTGAAAATTTTGATTTATCAAAATGACAATCCGCAAACCGAGTTTTAAATACATCTCCAGTTTGTATCTCAAGATACCTCACTATAGAGGGAGAATCATATCCAACATATATCCCTAATTTTCTTTGGGTCCCATTTTGGTACGATTAGGTGCTGCAATGGAAACATATATCGCACACCCGAATATTCTTAAATGGGAAATATTTGGCTCCTGGCCAAAAGCTAATTGCATAGGAGAGAATTGATGGTAACTCGTTGGCCTCAAACAAATAAGTGCTGCGGCATGTAAAATAGTATGCCCCAAATCGAGGTTGGGAGATTTGTTCTCATTAGTAAGGGTCTAGCAATTAATTGGAGGTGTTTAATAAGTGATTCTGCTAACCCATTCTGTGTTGAACATGAGCTACTGGATGTTCAACACTTATTCCATTAGCCATACAGTAAACATTAAAAACTTGGAAAAGTAAATTCACTAGCATTATCAAGACGAATTGCTTTGATTGGATTTTCTGCAAATTGTGCTTTTAAGACAGTAATCTCACAAACGCCAGGTTGCGAGAAGACAATAAGCACACATGTGACCATCTCGAAGATGCGTCTATTAGGACCATAAAATATCTAAAAGATCCATATGGTGGATGAATAGGTCCACATATATCGCCTTAAATTCTTTCTAGGAATTCAAGGGATTCAAATCCAATCTTTACTGGTGATGGCCTTAAAATTAACTTTCCTTGAGAACATGCAGCACAACAAAATTCACTAGATTTAAGAATCTTCTAGTTCTTTAGTGAATGTCCATGGGAGTTTTTAATAATTCTCCGCATCATGGTTGTTCTCGGATGACCCAATCGGTCGTGCCAAGTTAAGAATTCATTTGGCCTAGTAAACTTCTGGTTTACAATGGCATGTGATTCAATTGCACTAATCTTGGTATAATACAACCCAGATGAAAGTGAGGGTAACTTTTCTAATATAACCTTTTTATTTAAATCATGAGTTGTGATACATAAATACTCATGATTTCCCTCATTCATTGTTTCAATATGATATCCATTTCGGCAAATATCTTTGAAACTCAACAAGTTCCTTAGAGACTTGGTAGATAATAGTGCATTATTTATTATAAATTTTGTTCCTCCAGGAAACAGAATTATAGCTCTTCCGGAGCCTTCTATCACATTGTCCGAGCCAATAATAGTATTAACATATTTTTCTTTTGGCACAATATGGGTAAAATATATATTACTTTTATGAATAGTGTGCGAACTTGCACTATCCACAAGGCATACATCCTCATTATATATCCTTGCCATTTTTTTTAAAGACAAATAATAATAATAAAATGAGTAGAAATATACATGCAATAGTTTTGAAATTCATAAACATCATATTTGAAATTCAGATGAATAAAAATAAAACTTAACAAAAATTTGTAAATACTTAACAAACTCACATATTAAACTATTCCATCATTGATCAAATAACCAATATTTCTTTCAGGATCCTCAAAGAAATTAGATACATCATAATGAGTGGTGAAATTTTCATCATTTGAAATAAAATTTGTTTCCTTTCCTTTGTCATCCTTTTTCAAGGATGTTTGATAAAGATCAACTAGGTGCCTTGGGGTACGACAGGTACGTGACGAATGGCCCTTTCCACCACAACGGAAGTATTTATGCTCAATTGATTTACTTTGCCAATTGTTTTTTTCTTTATCCCACTTCTGGTGAGATCCTTTTATGAACATAATTCCTTTTCCTTTCATAATTTTTCTTGTTACTAAAACCTTGCCATTTACCTCTTCTGAGGTAATGATTTGTCGTATTTGCTTCAGGAAATGGGGTGGCGCCAACTGGGTAGACTTTATGATTCCTTAGAAATAATCCATTGTTGCGTTCAGCAACAAGAAGGCAAGAAATTAACTCAGAATATTTTTTAAATCTTTTTTCTCGATACTACTACTGCACGAGCATATTCGAGGCATGGAAGATTGAGAAAGTTTTCTCTAACATATCGGACTTGAGAAAGTATCACCGTCTTTTGATGATTGTACCTTTCTTCAAGGTCTTTCCACATATCTGCAGGATCTTTTAATGTAGGATATTCATTTTTCAATCATACGTCAAGATGACGACGAAAAAAAATCATGGCTTTGGCTTTATCCTTTTGGGATGTATTATT
Source organism: Arachis hypogaea (assembly GCF_003086295.3). Lineage (NCBI taxonomy): Eukaryota > Viridiplantae > Streptophyta > Magnoliopsida > Fabales > Fabaceae > Arachis > Arachis hypogaea. The sequence continues at coordinate 133,564,758 of NC_092038.1, forward strand.
TTCAGCCTCAATGGTATTTCCAAGATCCATTGAATCAAGATGGATTTTAGTATCAAATATCCATGATAAATAATTGTTTTCAGATATATCAAGAATATTAAATTCAAGATGAGAGAGTTTTAACATAATGAAAATTTGTTATCTAAGTCTTCCTAAAATTTGGTCAGATTCTCATGTTGATAACGTGTTATAAAAATAACTAAATAAATAAATAAGGAAGATGTAACAAATATAAAATAAAAAAATATAAAGAGAGAAAGAGAGAGAGAATTATGTTTTTATTGCTTTTGTGTGTAACTTCTTTCTCTCAGTACATGTATTTATAGACACACAAAGTTTACTTTTCAAACTTCATTTCAAATTTTATTGAGTTTACTTTATCCTAAGAATTTATTTCTTTTAACATAGGAAAAATGTGCCACTCATAAATGGGCATCCATCATCCTTATCCATCCTAATCACAACAATTAACTTATTATTCTTTTTTTTTTAAGATTCTTCTTCATTTTTTTACTATGTACCGTTAAATGAATACGTTCAGTGTATTATTCTAAAAATTCTCCACCTCCTATTATGATATCCTGCTTTTGAACATCTTTATATTTTATTTTTTAATAATTAAGGAAATATAACTTATTATCTTTGGAAAAAAAAAATATGAATGAGATGTTGATCAACGCAGTATTTTACACGCATATACGTCAATGCAACATTATTCTTACACGAACACATCACATTATTGTTGCATATATATTATAACCCATTATAAATTTATGCACTTAGAAGATAGTGATCAACCTTCGGGAAGACGTTGGTTGCAAATTCTTTGATAAAAATAGGTTCAGGAGCCTCTTGACTAGCCTTTTCATACTCACACGACCATTTCACAATGCTTCCATTATCATTCCCCTTTGGAGTTACACTAATATATCCCTTGTAACTCTTCAAGTACTTAAGGAGTTCACCATCAACCACACTATAAATTATTATCCTCTTTGCATCATCAACATCTTCAATTCTTTCTGTGACTGTCTTCACAAGTTCATAGCCTGGGGAAAAACAACTTAATCAAACAAAATCATCTCTTACACTGAAATTATTGATGCTCATTTTATTGTTTATTTTGGTTCAAATGCAAGACAGAAGGAACGTGGCCCAACATAGGTTAAAAACCAGATATTGGTAGAGTAAAAAATCAATTGGGTCAAATAGGAAAAGTATAGGGTACCAATATATTATCTGTCAATTTATTGACAACAATAATTAATTTCAAAAACACTTCCTCTAGAAAACATACATATAAAGAGATATATCTAGGAGACACATCTATAAAAACACTTTCATTAAACATAACCATAAAAAAGATACCTTCATTTGACACATCCACAAAAATACTTTTATTAAATACAGTCATAAGCAAAAATGGATAGAATCTTTGTTAATTACGTATTAAATACAGCCATAAACAAAAATTGGTAGAATCTTTATTGATTACCTAGCGAAATTAGGAGATAGACATATACTTGAATACTTTGTAGTGAGTGAGTGAGTGGGTTTGAAGTAGTAGAAAGCTTTTTTTGGGGGGAGCAAGTGTATATAATTATATTAATAAAAATAAACAGTGCAAAATTATTTATAAAAAAAGTAGGACAGTATTTTCATTAAAATTTGAACAACACTTAACTATAAAAAAAAAAAAGTAATTTTACATCATTGAATATAATCTCAAATCACTAAAAATATTAATAATAACTAATTGATAGTTACAAATAATAAAATTTTCTGACTGTTAACACTGCTCTTATTTATATTATAAATGTATCATTTATTTATTTATTTTTTAAAAAAAAAAAGAAAAGATATACATACCTTCACCTAAAGTTGTTTTGAAGACAGAGCCAGGAGCCTTGCCATCACCCTGAATAATCTGAATACTTTTGTAAACAGATGGTGAGGCCTTAGGAAATATGGTTGCAAAATCCCTGATAGCATTCCAGAACTTGTCTGCATTCGACTTCACCTCAATTTCTGCCTCAAGCTTTCCAATAACACCAGTCATTCCTTATATGCTTATTGGTTCAGAGAGAGAGAGAGAGAGAGAGAACTGTTCTGTGACTTATGAGAGTGCTATAAAAAATTGCAGATATATGAAGAGACAGAGAAGATAAGATTCCAGGCAAAATTAATGAAGTGATTGCTTCACCAACCATACTACATATGATGGAACATATGGATCTAAATGGGCTGCAACTTGCAAGGTTAATTAATTATAGACGAAATTGTGTTATTTATGGAATTATTTACTTTATAGAAGAGCAAAAGTCAATTTAAAACTCCCTGAACAAAATTTCAATTATATTATATATACAAAAAAATTCAGCTACAATATAAAATACATATTAAAATACAAAATATACATTAAAAATAAATTAAACACTACATTAATATATAATAATTGATTTGGTGTTAAGTGTACAACTGTACATGGTATTTTTGACCAAGTTATCTATCTTCTAGATAACTCTTTTTAAACGAACCAATTTTTTTTTTACATACTAGGAAATTTTGTTACACAATGACATAATCTTTCATAGATAATTTTAATATTCAATAATAATAATAATTTTAAATTTGAACAATTAAGTTTAACAATTTTCGTTCAACTGTACTAACAAAAAATGTCATCTATGCCTAGTTTGATTTGACCCTGATTTTTTTATTTAAGTTGTCTCTTTCATGAACTGCTTACCACACCCCTTCCATTTCCAAATAAGACAATAGAGGTGATCCGTTTAAGGGAAGCCATGCTAATCAAAAACCAACTATGCAAGCAACACTGCAACAGACTTAAAGTAGTTCTTTTAAATAAAAGATTATAGTGATCTAAATAATACATAATAGATTTGGATCCGCTAAGTACAATATACCGATTAACTCAATTAACAACACTATCTATGACAAGTTTTGGTCAACTTTCATTAAGCTTTGGGCTTTTTCCCAAAAAAAAAAAAGGAACTGTAGAATACAGTAAATCTTGCACTTGCACTTGAATTTCAATTTCTTTTGAATTTTGCATCATTGTATGATATATACGACGTGTTTCGAGTAAGCCATGTGTTGAGAGCATGGAAATTTTCTACATCACCATTGTTGCAGGGAAGAGCCTATCTAAGAAAGTATACACACCACCTCCTAGCAGCATTGCTCCACTGTGAGACAAGCAAATTGTAACATGCATCACAAACGCAGAAAGTTTTGAAACTCGCAACAAATGAGAGTACCATTGTTGTTCTAAGTAGACGTTCAGGAATTACCTTATGGGATTGATCCATGCTGAGAACTTGCGAAATGAAAGCAAGCTCTGTTAATACAGACTCGAGTTAGATTATCCCGAGTATTAAGGTTGTTCTCTTAAAAAAAAAGACGGGGTGTGGGGGTGGAGAAAGAAGGAGAATTGAAAAAAATAGCAAGAACCTGTAATGCTCCAGCAAAAGAAGCAGCTAAGAGTAAGGGAGCAACATAACCAGTTGTGTATGTCAAAAGGAAGCTGCCTCCAATCACTGGATCCTATCAAGATATCAATATTTACTTTATTCAGAATGACCAGATATTAAAAATTAGACGTAAGAAAATAAACAATCAAATCCAATGTAAATTAATTAAGCATCAATTTAATGATCATCCAGAGGATGAAACAACTCAATCAGGGTTAGCTTGAGAGAAGCACGTTCAGTCCTAAGCAAATTTTACTAAGAAAGTCGGTGAGACGAATCCTGTTGAGCTCTTTTGGAAAGAGATCGTGCCTTTTATATCTGTCTCTGTCTGTGTTAAAAATCTAGTATTTATTACCAAGTTATTTGGATATAAACTCTATAAAATATAGTGAAAATTCCAGATTACTGTACATTTAGAATTCAACTCAAGATATGGAGGATCTTACATTTCCATGAATCTTTAGACCAAAATAACATTAACATCTGTTAAAAGATACATAAAAATGCCTCTCAAGAAGCTTTTCAACTTATTAACTATAAACTAATGAGCAAGTAATAATGGTTTCTGAATGCTATAGTCAATAGTGAACATGTAAAAGAGAATGAAAAATACCTTGGATGCAGCAACATAACCTAGAAGGGTAGCCAGTACAGGTGTGCTGCAAGGCGAGGCAGCTAAAGCAAATGTAAGCCCAGCCAGATATGCTTGCACACCTGATAGCAGAATTTCTCATTATGCAACATTGCTCTGAATTCGTATTTATAGTGGAGAAACCAGTGTGTGTAAGATAACCAACATACTTGATGGGAAATTGGCAGCTGCTGCACGTGGATCAAAACTGTCGAAGAACGAGGGGAGCTGCAATTCAATGATCTGCAAAATTGCTCAAGATTAATCGAAAAATTAAATAAAATAAAAGATCCTGTCAAAAATTTTTATGGTTGACTGGTTTTAAAATGGGAGTCCAAGAAGTTAGTAGACATCAAACTCATTCCGTAAAAAACTAAATTGAATTAAATATACAATTTGAATGTAACAAATTTACTAATAGTAAATGGTCAAATTCGTGCTTAGGTGTTGGTTACCATAAAAAAGTTGAGGACTTGAGGCTTGTAAAAGGCCAGGTTAGTGCTAAGCCTAATATATGGTTTACAACAGTTTGGGCCATCCTTCCCTATATAGTACTAAAGCTGATTCACAGAGAAAATAAGAAAAAGAAAATGGAGGCAGGGGGATGTGTTGAATCCTAAATTGGCTAGCTATATGTCCAAAGTATCATTTATGGAGCTTAGAGAAGCTTAGCCGAAATTCTCCACTTGAGAATGCCTAATCTAATAGAATTCTTCAGAAGAGTTGAAGGTTTTATCAGGACAATAAACATAATAAATAACTGGTTTTAATATTCAGTGAATAACCTTACCAAGTAAGAGTAAGATACTAAGATCATTACAGTTTCGAGGCAAAATTGAAATAAATGAGAAAAAAGGCAAGGGGCACAAATTTTTTAATTTTAAAGGGGAAAAAAATTGTTTCAGTACCTCAAGAAGGTTCAGACCCATAATTACAGCCAAACCAGAAGCAGCCAGTGGTAATCCTTGGCCTATCTGTCCATAAGCCTTTCCAGCAAATGATGCAGCGACTCCCAAAAGGGCTAACGTTGTTGCAAGACCCAAGGAGAATGCAATTGAATCCCCAATAACCTAGCAGGGAGAAAGCATCATTATTATTCAGCATATATGCATGTATGAACACCTTAGCCAAATTGATCCAAAAACATGTAGAAACAAGAAAGAAATAAGACCATGTTAGGTACCCAGCCAACTAGAAATTAGGGACTTAATTTTAATTCAATAAACTATTGGCTAGGGTGGGTTTTGTAACTAATTTTCCTAGCTGACAAGTGGCAAGTGAGTGAGAGTGTGCATTTTGTTATGGGGAAGTAGTGAGAGGTCATTAAGAAAGGTTGGATTAGACTAGGACTACGAGAGAATTAGGTACCTCAAACACCTGATACTTTGTTATGCTGTTCTTTCAGTAAATAATACAAACATACTGGGAAATTTGGTGATATCTCACTGATATCACTCCAGCTCTTTCCCTTCCATTACTGTTTCATTCTTCTATCTTACTCCAATAATGGTTGTCAAAGACTACTAGAGCCAGGAGGAAATGATGCCACGTTGAGAGTTTTCATACATGAAATGCCAAAATATGCAGTTTATGGAAAAAAATATCAGAATAGAATGCCTCAACAAGAGATCCAAGGATTTGAATTCAGTGCTGCTACAAAATTGCAAGGACCATGTGAATGTTAAAATGCAGAAACATAAGACATCATTTCTCTCTAGCCCAAAAAACTACAAACCAAGGTTCAGCTTATCAATATTCCCTATTGATGTTTTCGTGTGAAAAGAGAGTACTTGGAGGAATAGTATTCTTTTCCTAACTCTTGTCAAATTAAATAAAGTTGCCAAAATTTCCAAGAAATTATATAAATAAGCAACCAAAGACAATTTAAATTGAACAAAACCAAATTAACACTTAGTAATGCTTTAGCATGGAAGAGCCCTCCATGTGATGGAATAAAAACCACATGACCAATTCGAGAAATCTTCCAAATTACGAATCAATAGACAACCAAAATCAGGGACAATCGAAATCCAAGGCCCTTTCTGTCACGGGAAATTATCACGCCAACACCAAGGATTTGTTTTTGCTAGTATCAAGTCCTTCATGGCAATGGACTTGCTTAATTACTTTTGAAGTTCTAAACTTTCAATATATCATGCCAGACAATCCACAAGTCGTTAACAACTATTATAAGAGGATAATGAAGTCACAACAGAGAATTTCTTAAAGAGGATACAAGGGTCATAAGTGGTTTTATGTTATCCTAGGGTGACTATACAATAATTTTAAACGTTTTATTCCACAGCCTTGATGGTTATTTGAGTTAATACAAGCTATACTTCAATATCATAAATGATAAACCATCTCCTAAAAGTTTCATTGGGATTGAATATTATTACATCTAACATGCCTCTCCAATACAAGAGTCCATTGGGATTGAATGAAAACACATGCCACCTTAACTTCATTTAAGAAATTTAATTTTTATTAAGGAAAATGGGGCTACAAGTGTACTGTACTATAAGTAGAGACTTGAAGGTTTCTATACCAAATGAGATGACAGGAACAAAAGAATAATTTTTATCCACACCCCCCTTCGAACGTGAAACGTCATACAGTGTGTGTTAGATTATTACCTCTGCTCTACTTTTTCCAGAGCCAAATGCCCCTGCCAGATTCCCATTCACAATTTTAGGCATCTGAAAGGTAAGAAATACTTGAGAATGCACACAGTAGCAAGCATACCAATGTAACCAAGGGTCAACGGTAAGACACTGAGTGTACAAGGAGAAAGACTGGTCACAAGCCCTGCCCCAAAAATTACTGCCAAACTGTAGAAAGATAGAAATAATTATCATATGAAAACCATAAACATGAGCATCCAGTATTAGAAAATAACAAGGAAATAAAGTAAAAGAAAGGCCAAAAGAATACATAAAAGGGATTTGCAGTACACCTAGTGAAACTGGGAGAAGATAATTGACTCTGAACAGCTTCATTGGCCTGTTGCCCAGCTGAATACAATAAACCTCCAAACCAGTCACTTAGGTTTGCATCAGCCAAAGAATAAACAGAAGCAGCTACTTCCTGTAAAATAATTTAGTCTTGAGTTATATACCCTAACTATGGACTCAATGCATAATATACACAATATCATAATTTACAACATAATGACTAATCTGTAGAAATTATCTAGCAATGGGATATTCAAGGAACAACTGCAATAAATAAGCTTTCCTATTTGTCATTGGCTTACAAAAGCAAGCAACTTAGAGTCTAAAATCTCATGCATAAAAGAAAACAAAGCAAAAAGAACAACTGACTGCTCTCTTCAATCTCTCGCTCAGTTATGCAATAAACAAGGTTTACTTGAACATATGCATGATGCACACGTGTGCTCAAGCACACACATGAACACATATCAAAAGGGAGACTGTAAAGACCTAATAGCTCTAGTAGTGATTGATGCAAAGAACATAAAACCTCTGACCAATATATTTATCCTACTTACAGCTTTTGCAGCAACTGGAGCAATCAAGTGTGTCACTGAAAAAGAAGAAAACAAGAAACACTCACTAATACAATCAACCAAATTCATCATCCATGTCATAGGAGTAGCACAAATCAGTTTTCAAACGGGGAAAAAAAGAGTAAGGATTTGACAGAGAGAATGCCTATTATGCAGTGACAACATGAGATCTACAATTTGCAAAAAAAAAAAAAAAAAAAAAAAAAAAAAACAGCAGAACTGCATTCTTTATTTCACATCTCAATGTTGGATTTAGCCTGGAGGAAAATTACATATATGTTATCCAACCCAAGTGGCAAATATAAGGTGCAAAAAATCTTGTCGCTTACAAGTTTCACCATTGCCAAAACAACTAAAATGAATTTACAACTGTGCACAAGACCTGTGATTGTTTAACTTTTACTGGATTATTAGGAGAATCATCCATAAAAACAAGATTTACATAAGCATTTTTCATTTTGTTCATATAATAACGTCTTAGCTTGTTAGAAATGTGGCAAGGATATATATAAAATAATACATGATGTAGCGATTGAATCCAGCAAAGGTTGAAAGATAGTACCTGCCATAGCACCCATTAATGTCTTCACACTATTGCTAGTACCAATCTTCAACTTTGATTGAAGACAGTTGTCATATTTTGGAAGTTCCTTCGATGTGTTGATAGGAACAATATTCCTGCCTTTTAGACACAAAATAAAAAGAGATCATACTATTAGTGATTCATGGTATGCTCTTAAAGTGTGCTGGAAAACAGATGACCAAAATAGCAGCACTATTTAATACAAGAGTTTAATTGCTTCACACTATTAGTATTTAATAGGAAAACATGTTAAGATTACTATTTGAGATTTTTTTTAATAAATACATAACAAATATATTGAAAACTTAAACTTTACATATTTTCTATAAATTTTCTCAGTTAATAATCTTAACATAGTGCCCTAAGAAACATGTTAACTAAACCCTAGAAAAATTGTGTGCTGATATCCAACCAAGCAATGTCAGGTAGGCATGACAAAAGTAGTGGTCTGCAGAATGTAATTTGTTAAATGCAATTTTTTAATAAATGCATAACAGGATGTCACTTTTACACTCTTCATGATAAGATTCACCTTTGAGAATTTGACAGTGACATTGCTCCAACTTAAATAAAAAATAAAATAAAATAACTCATTTTTCCTGCACAAAGATTGCAACTATACAAAGCTAACAAAGCCATGAAAAGAAAAAAAAAATCTGAGGCTTCTTAACACGTTTTTTTGAACCAGTAATAATAATAAGCAAATACTACTATCTAAAAAAATTAAAATCAAAAGTCTTTCATTTATGATGAACTTGGACCCGTAATGGAACAATGGAACTCAGACTTAGGAGACAAACCATGTCGTTCAAGATTGCAGTTTGCAACTCCGCAAGGTCGAAGACGAAGACCGTAACTTGCACAATAGCTCGCACTCAAACTCATCTGGAGATTCAATTAGAGAAAATTTGAGGGGGTAAAAAAGAAGAAGAAAGAAATGAATAATTATTAGTTACAATATAGTAAACTTTTACTTGGCACTTGGCCGTATTCAAGTGAATTTGAAGCTCGTAGCTCAAAAACGGAACACAAGCAAGTTCTTCTCTTGGAACACGGAACACGGAACGGAAGTGTAGAGAATTGAAAATAATAAAATATCCAATCCGAGTTGTGGCTTTTACCTATGTTTCGTTGCTGAAATTGGATTGCTTTATTGAAATTAATTCTTGACGTTGATTTGATGTGACAATTTTATTTTTTATTTAAGGAAATAAAAATAAAGCAATGGCTTCCGTCCAATTGAACTTCTCTTCGCCACTGCTTCAAGCGGCACAGCTACAGGACCGCACTTTCGCCGCCGCACTCTGTTCCTCTTCCTCACCACCGACTCCAATTTCAGTCCTTCTCCCTCTACCTCTGCCTCTGCAACCTACTCCTTCAAGGTTCCATTTTATTTTATTTTATTATTCTTCAATAAAAATACGGTGTAAATGAACACTTCCAGAAAAAAGAAAAAAGATTAACGGAAACAAAAGAAACAAAAATTACCAAAAAAGAAAAACTAGCGGGCGGCAAATTTAATCTGCAGCAACAGGAAAAGTACAAGGCGGAAAAAATCGACCAAAGAAAGGTACGAAAATTAGGTCATTGCAGAAGCAAGTAAGCAACAGCAGCGACATTACAAGGCAGAAAAGAAAATAATAAAACAGAAGCAAGGAAGAGAAGAAATGACGAACACGAACCAGTGAAAGGACGGCACCGGCTGACTGAGGGACGTGTCCCGGCGACAGTCTGCAGGAGGAGGGAACGAAGATCAGCAGAAGAGAAGAAGGATAAGAGATGGAGTTCAGTGAGGAGCTTGGTGGTTGAGTAGTCCGAGTAAACCGTCCGATTCCGGTTCACCGTTTCGTGGACATTAGCTATTTTTCGGTTCGCCCGTCTTGTTTGCTCCGGTTTTTTAGAAGACGTCACTCTTGTAATACAAACGTTATTGAATGCTTGAATTCTTGCAAGGCTAAAATTCAGAGTTGATAATTGAGTATAAAAATTTAATCAAATTATTTAATAATTTTTAATTATCAACTTCACATAAAATTCACTCCTGAATTCTTTTATTCTTAAAAATTTTATAGTAACACACCTCTTGTAATACAAGTTATAGAAACATTTTTAAGGCCCTAAGCATAATGGTGATTACTGAAAAAAGATCATTAGTTGTTGGGTCCCAAGATTGATGGTCATGGATTACTATTGTTACTTAAGAAAATCATAATCATAGTCAATTGGTGATTTTGACAAACTTTAATGGTAACAATGACGGTTACACCATACAGGAGAAATATTAAGGAACAAGGTAAAAACTACATTTGCGATGGAGACCATTGACAACCAAGGAAAATGCCCTTCTAACCTACAATGAGTATATAAGATGGAAATTTCTTGGATGACTTTGTAATTTGTAGAAAATAATGTAAACTTTATATTATACTCGATTGAACTGGATTTTCACAGAGACTTAAAATGTTAAATACAATGAATCTAATAAAAACAAATTTTTGAAGAAACCAAAATGGAGAATGAGGAGTGCAGTTTCCATTTCCTTGTCAAAGGGAAGCAACAAGTCCCTACTTCTCTTTTCCTCATCAGCTTTCTCTTTTGCTTAAAGTACATGTCTCTCTCTTTTTCCATTCATTACCAAGAACAATAAAAACCAGGTTCTCTCCTTGTGTTGAGTAGTAGTATTATTCTCTCTTAATAATGTACATACCAACTACTATTGCATTATTGCAATGTGATTTTTACTTGTACTAGTCTACATATACTAGCTACCAATAATGTTCAAGGGAATTATGATCATTTAAATCAAATTGAAGCGTTCTTCATCACATTCCATTTTGATTACTTTTAAGTCATATAACAACAAAGTAAGAACTGTCTAAGAACTACCCATTATACTAATCATCATGCCATTTGGTTTGGTCTCGGCCTGGAACAAGCGCCGTCGAAGCAAGTCTCAAGATCATACAGACCCTTGTATGTATTCTCCTCTTCTTCTTATTTGTTTCTTTCATGTTGGAATGTTCATATACGTTTGCTCTTTCATTCAGGGATTTATAGGCCTGCAGAGTTTTGGCAACTGGAAGATCAAGCGCCACAAGCTCCAAAAAAGAGGCATGGATCGTCTGTTTTCACACTCAAGGAGATGGAAGAGGCAACATGTTCATTCAGTGATGATAATCTTCTTGGAAAAGGTGGATTTGGAAAGGTATACAGAGGAACTCTGCGTTCAGGAGAGGTAACAAATCCAATTTGTTATATCAAAAACTATACAGATATTATTGAATGACTCGAAAACTTTGTGATATAGATCTAAATTAACAAAGCATGATAACATGTACACCTCTGAAGGTTGTAGCAATAAAAAAGATGGAGCTGCCAGCTATTAGAGAAGCCGAAGGAGAGCGCGAATTCCGGGTGGAAGTGGACATATTGAGCAGACTAGACCACCCAAATCTTGTTTCCTTGATTGGCTACTGTGCTGATGGAAAGCACAGATTCTTAGTATATGAGTATATGCAAAATGGGAACCTGCAACATCATCTGAATGGTATGATTAGTCTCCCATGTAACTAAGAATCACACTCAATATTGTTTGTTAACCAGTGCCTAATTAATATTTTAGGAATTGGGGAAAGAAAAATGGATTGGCCTCTAAGGCTGAAAGTGGCATTAGGAGCTGCAAAAGGACTTGCTTATCTGCATTCAAGCTCTTGTGTTGGGATCCCTATTGTTCACAGAGATTTCAAATCCACCAATGTTCTTCTAACCTCCAATTTTGAAGCAAAGGTACATTCTATATGTCATGTCTTTTCTTGGGAAAATTTGTGTAATTAGTTAAAACTCACTTTTACATTTTTTTTTTCCTTTCTAAAAAGATATCTGATTTCGGGCTAGCTAAACTAATGCCAGAAGGACAAGAGACACATGTAACTGCTAGAGTGTTTGGTACTTTTGGCTATTTTGATCCTGAGTATACATCGGTATAAGTTTAAAACATATCTCTTTTTTGAATCCAGTTTTCCAAGATTGTTTAACTAATTTGTTGTTACAACTAACAGACCGGAAAACTCACTCTACAAAGTGATGTTTATTCTTTTGGCGTTGTTCTTCTGGAGCTTCTGACTGGACGGAGAGCCGTAGATCTAAACCAAGGTCCAAATGATCAGAACCTTGTGGTCCAGGTTTGTATTGTATGAAGCTTATACATGAAGTGACATGTTGAAAATGTTGCTGGAATTTACTTTCTCTATTTTGTGCAGGTGAGACACCTACTAAATGACCGGAAGAAGCTTCGAAAGGTGATAGATGCAGAGATGGCTCGAAACTCTTACACTTTGGAGTCTATATTCATGTTTGCCAATTTAGCATCAAGATGTGTTCGTAGTGACAGTAATGAGAGGCCTTCCATGATAGAGTGTGTTAAAGAACTTCAAATCATCATCTTTACAAATTCAAAAGGCTTGGGAATGGTCATGCATAGCTTGAGAATGATGTAGTCAAATATTAGACTTTAGGATTAATAAGAATACTTATTATATATGATAACTAGTATTTTGGATTCTTGTATATGAGATCAATGAGGATTATTCTTCGTCGAGAAATCCGATCCTTAGTTTTCTCAACTGTTTTGGAATTGTATTGCCTTTTTGGTTCAACAGATTTCATTCCATTCACACCCGCATTATTAATTCAAATGCGGAAAATTGATCACAATATGAACTTTATTATTATTTTTCATTCCCACGGTTAAAGACTAATTCATCACGGATTGGATTTCAATTTAAGAAATTTTCACCCGCTAATAAGTTGCTATATGCATAATTCGAATTATGAACGCCTGCTTAAACAAACTATTAGTAAATTAATTACTAAAACAATGCAAGTTGGTTAATATAAACTTTATTATAATGAAAAAACATGTATATTTTTTCGGATCTATGATCATGGTAAAAATCCTTCGGTTCGGATGGTGGTGTTTCCTCGTTGACAATGTAAGACGACGTAGTAGGATTGAAGTGGACTGGATTTAAATTGAATGTAAAAGAAAAATATTAATTGAGATGAGCTCAGCAGTTGCGGCGGGCGATGTTTTTGGGTGAGTTCAGAAGTAGACACAGTTCAAGATTATTATTATTATTATTATCCTAATCCTAAGTTAATATCCTAAATTCAGGTTTCAGCAATCCACGTGTCATAACCCCGGCTCATGTTGAATGTATGCATTCTTCTTTTCAACGTCCATGTTTTACCGGTCTGATTTTTCATGAATTCATCTAACAAATTCATCCTGTTGACTGTTGACAATGTTATTATTATGGTTGGGCAAAGAGATTTCTATATGAATGCATCATGGAGCTGCCGTTCCTCTCTCCTAAGTCTTACCATGTGCTGGTGGTGCTGGTCATCGATGGAAGTTTCAACACCTAATTCAAAGCATCAGACAAGTGTGTTTGAAATTTGGCCAATCTGTTCTGAAAATTTATGCTATCACATGCATCATTGATGTAAATTTTACCTATAAAAAGAAGGAAAGTTCTGTGGTGTGGATTAGGAAAATATCCATACATGTAGATAGTGAGGTGTGTACATTAGGCAATAATGCGTGGCTTGCTTTTTTTAACTTGCATGGAGAACTGTAAACACAAAAGGCTGCCATTGTAGATTGATAGGTTGATGTAGACGTTGTCCTTCTTTTAACTTGCATGGAGAACTGTAAATACAAAAGACTGCCATTGCAGATTGATAGGTTGATGTAGACGTTGGTGTGACTGATTATAATGTTTGAAAATTGGGTTGAAACTTTTATGTTCTAATATGAAAACTGTTTGAATTTTACATTCTTAAATGAATTAAGAAAACAAGAACGTGCAGGACATTGTTTTGAGCTTTTACAAAGAAACCAAAAAAAAAAAAAGAGAATGATGTATGTTAATAATAATATAAAATATATATTTATTATTGCTATAGTCAAATTATTAATACATAAAATTTATTATGTTTACAATACGATGATAATAATTATGTTTACAAATAGTAAAAATTTATTATCTAATACTTTTAATTATAAGTATAATATTTAAGAAAAAAATTAAATTTTTTTATAGAGATAATTATATTTTTAATTATTTTATTATTTAATTTTGTTATCGTTATATAAATACTTTTTTTTAATTTTAGTAATTTTAATTAACGTGAATAAGTAAATAAGAATACAAATAAAAATAAAAAAATGAAGATTATGAAAACAAATAAAAATAAAAAGTCATGGAAATAAGTTAAAATAAAAATGTAAAGATTATGAAAATAAATTAACACAAAAATAAATAGTTAATGAAAATTATTAATATAAAAATTATGAAAAATAAGTGAAAAAATAATTAAAAATATATTTATTTTTTTATAAAAAAATTTAGTCCTCCTTCTTATAAATATTAATGAAAACATTTGGTCCTTTTTAATAAGTTTGTTAATAAATCTTTGGGTCGCTCTACGGTACAGATGCAAGTTGGTAAAGATATACAGATATTCTTTTTGGTTCACTATTAGATCGACAGATAGAAATTGGTGTCAGGGCTTGTCTGGGTGATGGTGGCTGTGGCTGAGTCAAGCCTATCCATTGCTAGTGTTAGTTGGTGGATTTCTGGATTGGGTTGTGGCAGTATTGGATTGGATGTTCTAAATAATGAATTGGACCTCAAATGTTTTGATTTTGTTAATAGAAAAAAAAAAGAAAAAGCAGCCCATGTTTAGCAATCAGCAGTAATAATGGAGCCTCAAATGGAAATTTATGCTGCCTTCATGTCAATTTATTTTTTTAATACTTTCTAATTCTTTTCATATTTATGTGATTTAGAACCATTTATTTTTATTTCGAGAAATCGAAATGATTTAAAAAGTTCATTTTAAAATAGCAAAATTTATATCACATTTAATTTAAATTGTAAAAAATTTTAAAGATTGAAACACAAGAATAGAAAAATTAATATAAAGTTTATATATAACTTTGCAATGATCTATATTTTTAGATCTACTACATTAAGATATTAAGTTCGTAGACATAATCTTAATATTTGTATGAGATTAATGAGATAGCATAGAAACTTAATTGTGTTAATTTTTTAAAATAGTTTTATTAGTCTTTTATTGAATAAATGACCATTTATATCAATAAAAAATGAAAATACTAACATATGTATCCACACTAGATCGAAACTAAACTTGTATCCACGCAAGGTGTTTTTCGTGTGATAAAAGTATGGGTGGCAAAACGGGTCGAGCTCGTCGGGCCGATCCGCTAAACCCGCTAAAAAGGGCGGGTCGGGCTATGATTTGGAGCCCGCCAAATTAAAAAAATCCGCCAAACCCGCACCGCCAAAATGGCGGGTTTTTGCGGGACGGGCGTCCGTGAGGCCGAAGACTTTTTATTTTTATTTTTTTAATTAAATAATAGAGTGATTACTATTATGAAATTAATAATTATAGAATTTTTAAACACTTTTTTTTCATTTTTTGTTTTTATTGTTCTTTTAGTTATTAACTTTATTTATTTTATTTTACAATTTCGTATATATGCTCAAATTATGTGACTTATTTTTTAAAATAAAGATGATTCTATTGGCAAATATTATTTTAAACAATTTTATTAAAGTTAAAATTAAAAAAAATAATAAAAAAATTATACTATAATTTAACTATTTTTTATTTGTATTTAATTTTTTAATTATTATTTTTTAGTTAATTTTAATGAATTTTATTTAAAAAAAAAAAAGTCAAGCGGGCTAGCCCGCCAATCCGCCATAAAGAGAGGCGGGCTAGCATTTTGAACCCATGTTAGTTGGCAGGGCGGACCGGTCCGTCCCGTTTATGGGGCGGGCCGGCCCGCTTTGCCACCCCTAACAAAAGTACCCTACGTGGCACTCCAACCCTTCAAAGACAAGGTACTTTTGTCACACAGAAGGCATCGAGGACAAATTTAGTTTCGATCTAGTGTGGATATATATGTCAGCGTTTTCATCTTTTATGTGTACAAATGGTCATTTATTCGTCTTTTATTTATGTTCTTTCAAAAATATAACTTTATTATCTTATTACTATTTGTTTCTTAACATTATTACTATCTTATTATGAAAATTTATCAATTTAGTTATTAAGTTATATTGAAAATATAGTTTATGTAATTGAAAAAATGAACTAAATTAATAGATTTTGATAAATATATTTAGTTAAAATCTAATTATTTATGTCAAGTATTATGTATGTTGTTAATTAATATTTTTATTATCAATTGTTGACGAAAATTGTTAATGAAATTACTGAAGGGCAAATATGATTAATTTGTAATATTTAAAGGATCAATTTGATGGAAAAAAATTTTTAGGGATGAATTTAAAGAATGTCTCGCCTTTCAGGGACTAATTTGACTATTAACTCAATTAAACTTAGGTTTAATCACTCTGTTGGTCCTATAATTTTGCGAAATTTTCAATTAGGTCCCTATACTTTTTTTCTTTTTAATTGGGTCTCTGCACTAATTTTTTTTTCAATTGAGTCTCTACAAAATTTAAAGAATGTCTCGTCTTTCAGGGACTAATTTGACTATTAACTCAATTAAACTTAGGTTTAATTACTCTGTTGGTCCCTATAATTTTGTAAAATTTTCAATTTGGTCCCTATACTTTTTTTCCTTTTAATTGGGTCTCTGCACTAATTTTTTTTCAATTGAGTCTCTACACCATTTTTTTCCTTTTATTTGAGTTTCTGTACCAATTTTTTTAGATGGGTCCCTATACAATTAAGGAAATTACTACTAAGAGCGACCTAATTGAAAAAAAATTGGTACAAAAATTCAATTAAAAAGAAAAAAAAGTATAGGGACTTAATTGAAAATTTTATGAAACTATAGAGACCAACAGAATAATTAAACCTTAAATTTAATCATTCATGTAAATTATATCTATTTAAATTTCAAATTAAAAATTTTATAATTCAAAATTTTAAGTTAAGTGAAGAAAATTAAATTAACTGAGCGAATTAAATGGGTTGATCTGTTTAAGTCCGCTTCATTTATAGGCCATAATTTTTTAACTCGAAGCATAATTTTTCTAGAATTGAAGAGAGTTAAACTCATTTAGAATTTCTTTATCTGTAAATGCATATTAATATTAGTTTTTTACACAAGTCTCTTAAAACAATTGTATTGCTGTTATGTTTATTTTATTTTGTTGATTCAAACAACCTAATAAATCTTTTTTCAATATTTTATATTAATTTAAATGTTACAATGTAATATACACTTTATATTTTGACTCTACAATAAATTTAAAATTTATATTATTATAATAAAAATTATAATATAACATAATTGTTATTACATAAGTACTTATTCAATAAAATATCATAATAAATTAGAATTTATATTTATACAAAATATAATTTTTACATTCATAAATATAAATACATATGGAAAAAAAAATTTAAAAAAAGTGATATGCATAGCATCAGTTAATATGATCCAAAAATAAGTGATGTCCAACAGCATTTTGATTTAAGTGATGAAATCACACAATATTTCAATAACAAAATAATAGCCCAACAATGATAAGCCCATCCATGATATTTCTTTCCACCAGCTTAGCTTCAATATGGAACTATATAAACGAGCCCTGCAAACACTGCAAACTGCTCAGAAAGATGATCAAGTTGTCCCCCCAATTATTAGCATAGATCCACATGTCACTTTTGTATTCAACTAAAGAGAATATCTGTATATATACATCTGTACCCTATAATTGTCCTAAATCTTTTTAAGGGTTCTTTAGTCAAATTTTTCATGTTTTTTTATCTCTAATTTTTTAACGGTTGTTATAATAATAATATGAAAATTCTAAAAATGAGACTAAAAAACCGTTAAAAAAACATGAAAAATTCTAAAATAATTTATTTTTTTCTTAAATATTATACTTATAATTAAAAGTATTAGATAATAAATTTTTACTATTTGTAAACATAATTATTATCATTGTATTGTAACCATAATAAATTTTATGTATTAATAATTTGACTATAGCAATAATAAATATATATTTTATATTATTATTATTAACATATATCATTTTTTTTTTTTTTTGATTTCTTTGTAAAAGCTCAAATCAATGTCCTGCAGGTTCTTGTTTTCTTAATCCATTTAAGAATGTAAAATCCAAACAGTTTTCATATTAAAACATAAATGATAAAAGAAATTCAAAGTAAATTGTATAATCTCATTTTGTACAAAACAAGAAGCCCATTTACCCTAAGCAAGTTCAAAAAGTTTCAGCCCAATTTCCAAACATGATAATCAATCACATTAATAATAATTTTCTTAAACTAAACTTGCGCCAAGTACAACAACGTCTACATAAACCTGCAGTGATAGCCTTTTGTGCTTGCAGTTCTCCATGCAAGTCAGAAGAAAGAAGCCACGCGTTATTACCTGATATACACACCTCACTATCTATATGTATGGATGTTTTTTCTAATCCACACCACAGAACTTCTCAAGAAAGAAATGATTCATTCATCAGACGGGCAAAATCTTTTTCAGCAAAAGAACCCAATTCATCCAATCTCTCCTTTGTTATTACCTATTTTTTATGCATCACAAATTTTTCATTTGTCCAAGCATCACCATTATCACACACCATTACTTCATTATCATTCAGACAATCACAGCATATATTGAGTGTACATAAAAGATTATCTCTGATTTTGAACATGTGGTTGCTGTCTTTCGAGGTTGGTGTGTCATCAAAACTTCTACATGAATGCATCATGGAGCTGCCGTTACTCTCTCCTTCTCCCTCCCCCTCTGACTGAAGTCCCCATTGGTTCTCATTATTAAATTATCCCTCCCCAAGTTATTAGTAAATATGTTTGATTTAAACAAAAAAACAAGACATCACATGCCCTTTCATATTTATTTATTTGTTTACTTGGGCCAAGCAAGCATGATTAAAATAGAACAAGCTCACTGCAATAGTCCAAGACAACAAAGCAGCACATTCCTTTTTTTCATTATTTATTTTTTTTTTAAAAACCATGAATGGCAAAAAACCACCTATCTTCAAGGATTATGTCAGAAACTTTAACAAGGATAACTTACCAAAAATCTAACTACAATCTCCAAAGTATGAGAACCTAAATCAATCTAAATATGTAATTTGTAATATATTCTTTGGTATCTGAAAATAAAAGGAAAGAAAAAGAAACAAAAAAACCAAAGAATAAGCACTCTCTAAATGACAGTAAATACATCACAAGTAAATCAAGATCAGCACAATGATTAACAATAAACTCTAAAAGATTATCAATTTAAACCCAATTTTAATAAGATCAGCACAATGATTAACAACAACAAAAAAACATTGAGTGAGATAATGAGCACAACATCAAGAAAGCTTAATAAAATTTAACATCAGAAAAAAAGAAAGAACAAGCCAATATCAGTTTATCAGTACCAATTTAACATAGTTTTCACAAGGTTAACACAAAAATTAACATGCTTTAACAAAGATTAACAAAGTTTTTAATCCAATTTTAACAAACTCCCCAAATGAGGTAATGAGCACAAAATCAAGAAAATTTAACAAAATTTAACAACAAATAAAAGAAACCCAAGAACAAGCCGGTAACAGTTTATCAGTACCAATTTAGCATCAATCAATAAGCCAATGATTAACAAGCTCCCCACAATGATTAACAAAAAAAATGACTCCATGAGGTAATGAGCACAAAATCAAGAAACTTTAACAAAATTTAACAACAGACAAAAAAGCCAAGATCAAGCCAGTAACAATTTATCAGTACCAATTTAGCATCAATCAATAAGCCAGTAACAGAGTTAATTAATCAAGAATAGGCTAGAACAAGCCAGAGTAGTGAGCAAAGCCAATCAACCAAGAACAAGCACTAAGCACTGACAGAGCATCCAATTAACTCAAGCACAAAGTAAAAAAACAAAACAGCAACAAATAACTTAATCAATAATCATCAATCAATGAAAAACAAAACACCAACAGTGAGTATTAAAAAACGACGATCGCTAACCATCGGGGAACAAGCATGAAGAGGGTTTGGTTTCTGAACAGACAATAAAAAAACACGATGAACAGGCACTAGCAGTGAGCATTGACGACGACGGAGAGCGGTTGAGCGCAACGGACGACGGCGAAAAGGCGACTGATGAGAGCGAACAGGGAATGGAGAGCGAACAGATGACTGATGAGAGCGAACAGAGGATGGTGGGGGCGAAGTAACGAACGCCGATAGCACGAAGACGAAAGTTCTTGAGTGCGACGGATGCGGCAGCAGCAGTCTCTCACTCCGACAGACGGCGACAATATTGGTGGAGGCTAGGGTTTGCTTTCTTTGGTGGAGGCTAGGGCATTTTGCTGATGACTAAGGAAGGAGTTGGAAAGGGGGAGCCAAACGCGTGCAATCCCTTTTTTCCGTTCAACAAAGGAAACGGCGTCGTTTCCTGTAAACCGACCGGATCCTGGTCCGATTTTGCCGGCTGATTCCCGACCCGTTCAGCAATTTGTATCCGGTTTCTACTAATAACCCAAACCGCCACCAGTCAATCTGGTCTGATTTTCAGAACATCGATCACAACGCAGTTCAAGAAAGAAAACATAAATTTATAGCAATCCAGCATTCTAGCATACATAACAATTTCATCCATTAACAATAACATAAGTCTCAATAAAAACATAAATCTAATGACATAGAACATAATATAGTCATTTATAAGATGGCTCCGAAAAGAGGATGGTTGGTCAGCAGCAGCTGTGTTGCCTGGATCTAGGTTTGTATGATCTCTCCCAGCAAAAGAATTTAGTTAAGAACTTAAGATGCAGAATCACAGGTGGGACGAATTTCAAGATAGTTTAAGTCTCGGATGGATTTGATTTCAATGCGTATTCTGATTTTTTTCGTTTTGGGTCAACTTTGTTGGCACTAAGTCCTAAAAAAAAAATTAAAAATTGCATTAAATTTTTAAATTAAAATTTAGTATTTAAAATAAAAATATTATTATATCTTGCATTTTAAATGTTTTTACATTATTCATTTTGATTTTTAAATTTTAAATATGATCTTAACTTTTTTTTTAAATGTATTTACATGAATCTAAATTCAAACTAACAAATTTTAAATTTTTATGTATATCTTAAATAATACAAAAATATTTGTTAGTGATTTTTTTTATTTTAATGCTTTATTTTGTTAGACATTATACGTACTAATTTTTTTTCTTGTGTTCGTCATTATCAGGTTTGTTTTTAAGTATTGTTTTCTTAAGCTCAACCTGAAATTTATAAGTTTTATTATTTGTATTATAAATTTATCCTTTAAAATTATGTTTGGATAATTTAGTATTCAACTCAAGGATCTAATATTTACATCAAATAATTGGTTAAGAAAAATAATTTAATTAATTATAATTTTAATTCCCGTGCTTGGTACGGGAATAAAACTAGTAACATTTAAATTATGGTAAATATTATAGTGTCTAACATATGGTGCATAATTTATTAAAAAAGGCAAATAATTTTATGTAGGAGGATAGATCCTTGACAATAATTTTCATGATGTAATATATATATTGGAATTAATAATTTAAATAATGTTATACATCTAAATTTTTTTTATGAATTAAATATAATCAAGTTAAAACTTAAAATAATATTAGACATAATTAATTTTTGTTGTGTTAGACTAATTTAATTAAACTTTGTTAACAAAAAGACTTGGGTGTGTAGCTAGGGATGAGTACGGATTGCGGGTACCCGATTACCCGTTCGAACCTAAACCGAACTAGTTAAATTGGTTTTAGAACCATCAGGGTCCAATCCGAACCAAACCAATGACTATCTCTAATAATTGGTTTGGGTAACGATTTTGGAGGTACAAAACCCGAACCAACCCATAGACCCGATTATATATTAATAAAATAAAAAAATAAAAATTTAAAAAAAAAAAAAAATATATATATATATATATGCCTTTTAATATGTTTGGATTTTAATGTCTTTAGTTTTTAATATGTTTAGATTTTAATGTGTTTAGTTTTTTATGTATTTAGTGTTTAATATGTTTGGATTATTTTTATTAATATTATATATTTATTGTACTTACAAAATTTTTAAGATAAAAATTTCACTTTTTTATATTTTTTATGAATTTCTATTTCATCATATACCCAATTATCCGAATCGAACCAATCCATTTTTAATCGGTTTGATTTGGTTCGGGTACATACATAAAAAAATACAAATTTAAATCAAATCGAACCAATTATAATTCAATTAATTCGGTTCTAATTTATCTTAAATCCGAACCAACCCGATCCGTGCTCACCCCTACGTGTAACATTATTCCATAATTTTATTTAACCAAGCAATTTTACCCATCAATTCTCAACCAAGTTAGAAATGCTTTTGATTCTTAAATGCGGTGGTTTTCAACATTTTTTTTTTCTTTTTTGTGCTTTTTTCAATAACGATGTTGATATTGTCTTCTTTGTTTTGTTTGATTTTTTTCACCTTTTTTTTTTTCTCTTTATCCTTCTTTATTATCATGATCATTGTTATCTTTTTTTATATATATATATATATAAATAAGTAGAAGAAAACAACAATGATTATGATAATAAATTATATATATAAAAGAAAACAATAATGATTATGATAATAAATTATATATATAAATTAGAATAAAAAATTTTAATTTATAATACAAAAATTTTAGTGTATAATATAAATTTTTAAAATACCACATATTAAGAATATTAACACTCAACTAAAAAAATATATGCAAAGCACAATAATTTTGATATACAACATAGTAAATTTGGTGCACAACACAAAATTTTAGTGTGTACAACAAAATTTTTGAAATGTTACATATCCAAAATATTCACACTTAATTAACAAAATATATATGGTGTAAAAAAATTTTATGCATAACACAAAAAAATTTTATATATAGTACAAAAAATTTTTAAAAATCACAATTGACTCATCCAATTAACAAAATATATTCATAATAAAAGATTTTATAAAAGGATTAATCTCCACGTACAAACCTTTTTACTATATAAGTTATACAAATCACTAAAACGTGCCTCTTATAGTATGTATGTTTCACGCGCTTTTTTAACAGATTTCTCAATCAATCAACGCGCAAATATATAACTTTCTTTTTCGAAAGGATTTCGTTTCCCTTTTTGAATTCCTTGTGCGTTTTCTTGTCTTCTCTCTTGATCTCTTTCGTGCATTTCTCTTTCCCTTCTCCTTCGCCGTTTACATAAGTTTCTCTCTGTTCTCTTTCTTCGTTTTTCTCATTTTTCATTGTTTCTGAAATTAAGCTCTGAAATCATTTTGAAGACAATTGATTATTCAACTTTAGATTATCAGCTGAACCAGAGCGAAATGGATTTTGAATTTGAATCCAATGAAGTTCCTGATGTGTAGTTTAATTCCAGTTAATAATTGAATTTAAATTTGAATCCAGTTAGTAGTTTATAATTGTGTAGTTGAATACTGTATGAACCTTGTCTATAAAATTTGCTATTTATTATTCCTTGTTTGAATTGAATCTAATGTACTAATTCTAATGAATTTTCTACATTTTATATCAGATGTTCGGGTGTAAATCAGGAATATTTGGATGTATTTTAGGAAAGTTTGGGTGTATTTACAGTTTATGACTTTTCATCTCACTGAGGGTGAATTGTCTTATTCTTTTAGTTGAATTGTTTTAGTTTTTGTTTAATGATGATTCATGAATATGATTTTTGTTATTTTTCATGATGGTTTTATAGTTCTATTTGTATTCTATAGTTTATGCTTGTTTTAATATGGTGTATTTTTTGTGTATTTTGCAGCACCTCTGTGATATTGATGAGCAGTTTGTTCTCCACATACAAGTATTTTTCTCATACAAGTCTTCTCTTCCTTTTATTGTTTTGAATCCAATCAAGTGGCTGAGGTGTAGTTCAATTCAGAAGAAAAAAATGTAGCCTTAGATGAAACATTTTTCTATACAAAAATGCTATTTGTACACTAAAATCAACTACTAAAATTAGCCACCAATGTATTTGTATATAAATACATGTGTGGTTTAATTTATTTTCAATGTATATTTGTATTCCAGTATGTATTTTATACTGGTGGCTGACTTTGGTGGCTAATTTTAGTGTACACGTAACATAACTCATTTCTGTATTTGTACCAAATTTGGGTGTAAAACGAAGATATTTGGATGTAACACGAAGATATTTGGGTGTATTTTAAGAAATTTTGGGTATAGTTTTATTCTCATAAGTTCTACATCATTTAAAACTCTTTCTCTTCCTCCTCCTCATCTTTTGCTGCTTCTTTTTTTTTCCATCATCATCACCATCTTCTTCTTCTTTATTTCTTATTCATCTTTTCCTTTTTATTTTATTTTCTCAAGTTTCTTCTTGTTTTATTCTCTTAACAAGAATAAAAACAAAAAAATCAAACAAAGAAAAAGAAGAACACACATAATGCTCCAAAATTACTTGAAAAATGATGAACTTACATTCATTTAACTAAAAGAAAGAAAGAAATAAGGAAAAGAAGAAGAAAAAAAATACAGCATTAGAGGAAATATTTTTCTGTATAAAAGTGCTATTTGTACACTAGAATCAACCACTAAAATCAGCCACCAATGTATTTGTGTATAAATACATGTGTGGTTTAATTTATTTTCAATGTATATTTGTATTCCAATATGTATTTTATACTGATGGCTAACTTTGGTGGCTGATTTTAGTGTACACATAGCATAACTCATTTCTATATTTTCAGCAAATTTGGGTGGAAAACGAAAATATTTGGGTGTAACACGAATATATTTGGGTGTATTTTAAGGAATTTTGGGCGTATTTTTATTCTGATAAGTTCTGCATAATTTAGAACTCTTCTTCTTCCTCCTCCTCATCTTTTGTTGGTTCTTTTTTTTTTCATCATTATCACCATCTTCTTCTTTTTTTTTTCTTATTCATCTTTTTCTTTCTGTTTTACCTTTTCAAGTTTCTTTATGTTCAAATAAAGAAGAAGAAGAAATACATAATGCTGCAAAATTAATTAGAAGATGATGAACTTACATTCATTTAACTAAAAGAAAGAAAGAAATAAGGAAAAGAAGAAGAAGAAAAAATGCAGCATTAGAGGAAATATTTTTCTGTACAAAAATATTATTTGTACACTAAAATCAGCCACTAAAAATAACCACCAATGTATTTTGTATATAAATATATGTGTGCTTTAATTTATTTTCAATATATTATTTGTATTCCAGTATGTATTTTATACTAGTGTCTGACTTTGGTGGTTGATTTTAGTGTACATGTAACATAACTCATTTCTGTATTTGCAGCAAATTTGGGTGTAAAACGAAGATATTTGGGTGTATTTTTATTCTGATAAGTTCTGCATAATTTAGAACTCTTCATCTTCATCCTCCTCATCTTCTGTTGTTCTTCTTCATCTTCTTATTTCATATTCTCATAATTCTTTTTTAGAGGAAAAAATCAAACAAAGAAGAAAAAAAATACATAATGTTGTAAAATCAAAAGAAGAAGGAGGAGAAACACCATGATGAAGATGAAACACACGAAGAAAAAAGAGGAGAAACACAAAGAAAAAGGAGAAGAAGAAGGAAGAAGAGAATGAGGAGGAGAAACGCAAAGAAAAAATGATAGTTATGATTTTCATCGAGGAAGAAGAAGAAGAGTCGTTTTTAATGATGAGGGAGCGCTTGTTAACACATTTTTGTGGGTGAGTATAGCTTCTGTTGGGTTTGGCCCAACTTGTAAGACTTCTAAACCAAAAAGACTTGCATGTGTAGCATGACTGTTTATAAAATGCCAAATAAGATTAGAGATTTTTTTTTGTTGGTTTCTTGTTTTTATTTTTATTTATTTTTTAATAAAAAAACAAACTAGGCATATATAGCTTCAGCAAAAAAAAAAGTGTTGTAAGCTAAGAGGGACCAAAACCCACACAATATTCACGTTTTAGATCATGAGCTAAGAGCCCAATTTAGATAAAGAACAAGATGTTCAAAAACTGTAATTGATCCAAGCCCATACTCACTTTTGAGTTTTGAGTTTAATGTTTGGGAGATGGTGAAGTTGGAGTCTTTTTGGCGAAAGAAGAAGGGTAGCAGCTGGGCAGGGGAAGGACCGAAACAAGAAGGAAACCAAACGAAAACAAATGGCGACGGTGGATGGCGGCGGAAACCCGGAGGAGCTGGCGGTGGGGTGCATGCTCTCGATCAGGACAACGCTGGGGGACGAGTTCGAAGGTCAGGTTGTGACTTTCGATCGGCCCTCAAACATCCTCGTACTCCAGGAGGCTCCCTCGAAGCCCGGCCCAGGCCCAGGCCCACGGCGGAACATAAGGCTGCTGAAGGCAAACTACATCAAAGACTTCACCTTTCTCGGACACGCCGCCGACCCTCTTGACCCCACTAACTGCTTCCTTGACCTCGCTGCTCTTCAAGCTAGGGAAGACCTTGCAATCAGGTATTTCTCTAGTTCCCCTAATTTCAATTTTTCCCTTTTAATTAACGGTTTTTTTTTTTGTCATTTTTATTTTTATTTTTTGTTAATGTCTGATTTTGATATTTGAATTTCATTGTTTTTTTAAGACAAGCTGAGGCGGATGCTGAGAGGATCGGTGTTGGTGTTACCAGCGAGGCACAGAGCATCTTTGATGCTTTGTCCAAAACGTAAGTTGCATTAGATGTTATTGAATTTCAATCAGCTATTTTCGGATCACATTGTAGTTTGGGTTTTGAACCATTCTTGCGTTTATACTGTTATTTTATCAATGAAAAATAAGTTCCATTTCTTGGTTTGGTAGTTTGTTAGTACTATCGCAGGATTCTAATGTTTAGTTTTCTATCAGGCTTTTCAATCCTTCCTAGGTTGTTTTCTAATGTTTAGTTCTTCTGTCTGTTAATTGAATGCTTGAACTTTGCTACCTACTGTCGTAGTCTCGTGGACACTAGAATATTATGCTCGATGCGGTTTCAGCCTCTTCTTGTGACTATATCAGAGTAGTTATTGTGATTCCATAGTTGGTATCCTCCTCTGGTGTAATGTGTATACTGAAAAAGACAATGTTGATGGATACTTGGATGTGAGAGGAAAAATCTTGTCTAGGGTTCTTTGTTATTGTGAGGAGGCTAATGGAGGCCCTGACGGCTGGGGCAGAAATCAATCAAATCGAAGTTGAATGGTATTTTTTCATCAATATTGCCAAACCCACCTAGTGCGAATTTGGATTGGAGTTAATATATATAAATATTCTAGATGCCTAGATGCTCTCATCCATATTTCTTAGGTTTAGTAATTTCAATATGATCTACTTTAGATTGATAAAGGTAGTTGCTACAAACAAATGTTAAAGTCGCTTAGTTTTCCTACCATCAGGAGACTTTGTTTAAATTCTTTGTTTATTCATGAATGGAGAACCTACTTTCAGTAAAATTGTTAGTTTGGAACTTATACTGTGTAGATGTAGTGCTTAGTTTATGTAGTCTAATTATGTTTGGGGAGGTTGAAGGTACTGAGGTGAGCCACCAGAAGGGATAAGCACCAGTTTCTATTTATGGTGCTACCCTTCTCTGAGATCCATGCTTTTGTCTTTTGGGTCAGGATCTCAAGGGGAGGTATCCTTTCTGCTGTTCTGCTCAATTTTGATAACTTTGAAAGACCAAAAACCCAGCTATTTAACATGCTATGTGTGATGCTAAAGGAGGCGAATAATAAAAAATATAACATTTAATTGTTACAACGAGTGCTTTGCACGAATAATCAAATTATAAGGAGAATGTCCACAATCTTCTTCAGTGAGGTATTGATGCATCTTGCCTCAAGGCAATAAATCGATAAACGCCTTACGGGAACCCTTTGTTTTTGACTCTTCAGCTTTCTTTTTTTTTTTTTTTTTCTTTCAATTTTATCTGCAGTAGAGATTTCATTCATAAACTAGGTAGTATTTTTCCTTTTTTTTTTTTCATTTAACCGACAAGATTAGCATGTTATCAGGCTTCCTGTTCGTTGGGACAAGACTGTCATAGTTGTGATGAATGAGGTGCGTGTCAGCAGTCCTTATCACCCTGATTCTGTTGTTGGAGGTACTCCTGCTGCAAATGAGCGGGTGAAGAAAGTGGTATGGAACTGATAAATATCCTTCTTTTGTTCTTCTATCATAGTATCGTTTTATATGCTCAGTTTATGAAAAGTGTGTATATCAAAGTAGTATTAAATATTTATTCTGTAACTGTTTGCAATATATATAGAATTGAACATGTAAGCAAGAAAACTGTGTTTTTCCTTTTATATTAATCGAATTTGATTTTAGCATTGTTAAACGAATTTTGTGAATGAGGAGGGGATTTCTACCGGATGTCAAAGATTCAAAGAGGAACACAAACATAATAGGGCGGAGATGATGTTGAGTTGAATGGGTGAACACACTATAGGGAATGAAGACACGAGAGATAATCGAACATTGATTATAGAGAAGATGGTAGAATCTTGTTTAAGTTGGTGTGAACATGTTTGGAGAAGCTTTTTAAAGGCTCTAATTAGCAGAGTGAATTAGATGGATGATATTGTTGTGGCTAGAGGTTGAGGTAGAAAAAGACCTAAGAAAGTTTAGAATATGAGCCAAACACGAGTATGGTTTTCTATTTGATTCATGTAGCCGATCTCACCTAGGAGGATAGGGTTTTGTTGGTCACATAGGTTCAACCCTCCATACCTTAATTTTAGATCGAATATTTGGGGGGCTCTCGTCAAGGTAGATCTATTTTAATGATTTTTGAAGATCATTTAAGCAGAGTGTTTATATTTTCTTCTTTGTAGACAATTTTACCTGAGTCTTCTCAAAACAAAACCTATCCTGCTGCGCCATGTATATATATTCTGCTAGTTTTACTTTTCTTTTATTGATTTTCATGCACCTTCTTTGTAGCTTGACTTTGAGAGGAAGAGGTTACAACTTCGCAGTAGCAGCGGTCAGTAAGTTTACACATTTTGCAGCCAGTTGTGGTTAGCAAAGCACCTCCAAGGGGTAAAACATGAATGGGGATTTTTGCTTTTAGCGAAATCCCCTGCACAAGAGGAGTTTCCCAAGGCACATTCCTGACTCCAGATATCTGTTGTCTTGAGCTTTCAAGTTTTTGTCTTCCTTGTGGAGTTCATTTCAGGCAGTTCTTCCAGATTCTTCATAACTAAAAAGAGTGAATGCTGAAGCATGTAATTTGTGGTTTGTTAGTTGTTGGGTTGGACTTGAACCCCAAAATAGGTGACTAGATTTTGTATTATTATTATTATTATTACTACTATGTTGGTTTTGTTGTTGGGATTATTTAACCAATTACAATGAGTCTAATTTGTTCCTTATCTAATAAAGCAAATGCTTTAAGATAAGTTGAGCTAACCTTTTTTCTTGTTATTACTTTTTCTATCTGAAGTTTTTCTTCTAATTGTGTATTCTTCATTTTAAAAATGATTCCTTGAAAAATTATAGTGTATGATGCTGCTGTTGTTTTAAGCCTTTAATGATACATCAATGATAGAATTTGATTGCATTTTTTGAGAAGAGGAAATAAGAGAGAATAGTTACTTAACTTGCACTCAAGGATATAACTCTACCTTGTCATATTTTTCATTTTACATTAATGAAATAGTAACTGATAATTCGACACTTAAATCACTGTTTTCTAGCCTTATATCTTATTTGGTGCTTCATATATATATATATATATATATTTGATTTTAATGATCTACTCTATATTACTATGATTTTGTACAAGAAGGCATTTTTCTTATTCAAGTCCTAAAGGGCACTTTCACTTTACAGAAATGAGGGAGTAATCAAAAGTCAAGCATAAAATTAATATTTTCAAAACAATGTACAGCCGAAAGGTACTTGAGGCACTTTTGGTAAAAGTAGCAAAGCATAGACACAGGTTAAGTTTGTGTTTCATAACAATGTCTCTGGCTATGAATACCATTTTTCTAAGTGTGACTTGTTCCTAGGTGCCGGTGTATAAAGATGTCATTTGTTGGTATAAGAAGGCTATGAATTCAATGTTTTTATCTATCTACAAGTTAAATGACCCTTTAAGGAGTTTAGTTCTATTTTGGTTTTTCAGATTGGTGAACTGTACTGATTTAGTATCTGATTTTCTAATTGTTATAATTTGGTCCTTTAGATTTAAAAGAGTATAGTAATGTAGTCCCTCGTATATTTTTCGTCACCGGAGCTCAACATCGTTAATAACGTGGCTCAAGCCTTGCCATACTAGACATATTAAAATGACTTCGTATGTGTTTTGGCGTTAAAGAAGGTATTAAACGATGTCGTTTGAGGGTTCTGACAAGGAACTTGATTATGACAAGATTGTTTAAACCCTTAAACGACGCCGTTTAATGCCTTCTTTAGCGCCAAAACGCGTACGACGCCGTTTTAATATGTCTAACGTAACAAGATTTGAGTCACGTCACTAACGGCGTTAAATTCCGATAACGGAAAATACACGAGAAACTACATTGATGCACTTTTTTTAATCTGGAGGACCAAATTATAACAATTGAAAAGTGAAAAACTAAATTACTGCACTCGCCAATCTCAATGACCAAAGTGGGACTTAACTCCACTCTTGAATCAAGGTTTTTCTAACTTGATTTTATTTTAAATAAAACTATAGAAGATAGTGTTCTCGTAATTTCGAAAAGTTGAACATTTAAAATTACTTTTTCTTCTCAACAACAACAAGCACGCATTCTGATATTCGAACTTATATCTTTATTTTTTAAAACTATTTACTAGTTCTCAAAATATTTACTATCTCATATTTCATATCTCATGTAGTCATATAAACTAAAAGAACAATACCAGAATATACTACAGGTTTTAGCCAAAAAAAAAAAGGGTAAAAAGTTATTAGCGATTCTACTCGGTATCTATGTTCAAGTGATTCCCAATTGAGGGAGCAGGAACATTGTTATTTGCTAGTAATTAGAACTGTAATAGTCAAAGAAGTTGTTTCTTTTTCCATTTGTTAGGACAATGAAATGATATCTTAGATCCAGTGGGGCTAAATTCTTTCGATGTTTCTTGTGGAAGGAATATACTATACTCCATAGAGAGATAATAACAATCCATAAAGTACAAATCACTATAATAGAAACTAAACCCAAAGTTTTCCTTCCCGTATAATAATGAGTATATATCCAAAATTTTAAATTGGTCCTTACCAAATTTTGCATCGAATATTTTTTTATTTTCAAAAAAAATTTATTACATTAAAATTTTTTAATTTAATAAAAATAAGACTAATAAATTATTCTGTCATACTTTTAAAAAATTTTATTCAAGTGAAAACAATAAATCTAACTAAATTAAAGATTTATATATTTGTAAAGTCTAAAAATTTTAATATAATAATTTTTTTTAAGGACAAAAATATCCTATACAAAATACTTTAAAGACCAATTTGAATATATATTCCATAATAATTAAAGCTTCCAAAATAATTTAACATAACTCTGATTAACATCACCTATGTTCCTTTTATTCATCAATTTTTTACAACTCCATATAAATTGGACTTTAGTATTTATAACAACTAATATTCACTAATTTAATTTTGCACCATAGGGCAACAAATTGAAACAAAACATTAAAAAATGAAGAGACACTAGGTCCTAGTGAGCCCCACAAGAAAAAAAAAATTGTGTCCTTGGTCAAATCCATGAATTGAAATATACGATTGTGACCTTAACCGTATCATTCTGTTATTGTTTTATTTATTTTTTATTCTAAAGTCTGATTACAAGTTGTCTAGTGTGTGATTTGTGAGGCGTAAATGTAAGTAAGAACCATTTCCATTTCTTCCTGCTAAAGAAAAGGATATCAATCTACGCCCATTTTTTAGATCCAGCTGGTATTAATTTTATCATAAAAATTTGAAATATAGTACATTCATTATGTCCCAAGCTTAAGGTACTAAACTTCTAAATTAAATTAAATTAAAATATTCAGCAGATGGATTCAATTAAATATTGCCTAATAACAACTCATATGCAACAAACCATTGCCATTTTCCACTGAACCAGTGAAAAGTAGATCAATATTTACCCTTTTAGTAACTCTACCCATTGTGCTATTGATGTTTCATTCGTTGGTACATATAGCATTGAATATATGAAATTACCATGACCATTCCAACCATATATATTATAGAAAATGTTGTATTACAATTGATATAATACATTATTATTATTAAGGATATCTATTTCTAAATACGGTCAATTATTATTAGGTCATGTTTACATAGTTATAATATCATTTTGACTCGGGTAATATTTTAATAGAAATATTTAGTAATAAAAAAAAGTCAAAAATAATAAAAAATTATTTTATTTAGCACTTATTAATTCTAATAATAATTAATAAATATTAAATAAAACAAGTTTTAGTTATTTTTTTTGTCTTTCTAATATTACTGATATTTTAAATATTCTATTAATTAATTATTTGTTTTAAACCTTGTCAAAATATTTTAGTAATAAAAAAAAGTCAAAAACAATAAAAAATTATTTTATTTAGCACTTATTAATTCTAACAATAATTAATAAATATTAAATAAAACAAGTTTTAGTTATTTTTTTTTTGTCTTCCTAATATTATTGATATTTTAAATATTCTATTAATTAATTATTTGTTTTAAACCTTGTCAAAAGTTTATCTATGCTTACAAATAATGCCATTAAAAAACTTGTTCTTAATAGTTATTTTATTGTTAATTAATATAAGAGATTTAGTTTTAAGACTCATAAAATTATCAAAACCTTCTAAACAATATAAAGTTCTAACATCCTCACATTTAGAACTAAACAAGGACTTAGATAAGTCTAATTGAAATAATCCAACAATATATAACCAAAGATTGAGTCCAATGCAACAATAAAATTGAGTAAATATTAGACTCTAAATATTAGTTTGTCAATTGGAGAGGGTTGTTTTTCAGATTGCAGAGGACAGAAGATAAGTCCAAGAGAGACAGCTTAGTGTTCAACTCTCATGCAAAAAGAAACTGACTATAACACACTCTCTCTCTCACACACACACAAAACAAGTTGCTATTGTTTGCTACTTCCAACTTTCAACCAATTAATCATCAGATTCTGCCTCATCCCTCAAGGTAAAAAAAAAATAATAACAGCAGCTTTTCATGATCTTGCAGAACTGGTAGTAGTACTAGTACTCAGTGCTATAGAGAAAGAAAATTGTAAACCTTTTTTGCTGTGAACAAAAGGATTTCTACTTAAAAGGGGTGAAGAAATTAAACAAGAGAGGTTCTCACTTCTTGTTACCTTCATTATTGTTATGGTTCAAATAAATATTGGTGTTAGTTAAATTAAATTAAATTAAATATAGTAAATGTGAGGTTGGTTAATAAAGGTGAAGGTGAAGATGCTTTATTGCATAACTTTATCTTTGCGTGTTGAACAAAGGAAAGGCAAGTCATGTTTACGCCATTAATAATAAGGGAGCTACTCAAATGAAGATGCAAAAAACATCTTTTTATGAAGATGCTTTGTATAAAAGTGTGATTTATTGATTTGGCCACACTTTAAATAAAAACAACACTTTTATAACATATCAAAATCTAACCCTACACTCCATCATCTAAGGGTCAAAAAGAAAAATCATCACATGAAGATAATTATAATATCTTCATGGGAGTACCCACCTAATAATAATATATTTTGATTACAATATTGTTAAAAAAGCAATATGGAACTGAGAGATTCTTTTGGGTTTTTGGTTTCTTTCTTGCTTTAGGGGGAAGAGGCTCTATTAGACTATTACTATTACTCTCCCCTTTTGCTTTTTATTTCTTTCACATCTTCACACTCACTTTTATGTCTTCTTGGGCTAACAAAAAAGAAGAAACAAACCTTCCTTACACCAATATTTTCTTCATTTGCATCATACATTGCTGACAAGTTCCATTGTCCTTCTTCTGTGTGTATCATCAAAATAGAGAGAACAAACAAGCAAACAAGAAAGAAAGTTTTGATTTTTGCATCTGGGGTGAACACTTTCTGTGCTTCCTTATTCCAACTGGTTTTGTTAGAGTCCATTTCACATTGTGGCATGCATAACTTTCTTTTGAGTTGGAGAATCATACATTAATCTCTTTTGAGTTCTGAGAAACTTGAGTTGTTGTAGTGAGTTCTTAGTTCATTGAAAAAGAATGGCAGGAGGTGCACCACAACCAAAGCAAGATGAGCAGCCACATCCAGTTAAAGATCAGTTACCACATGTTTCTTACTGCATTACAAGTCCTCCTCCATGGCGTAAGTTTAAACCATTTTTTCAAAAATATTTACTTGATGTCATTTGGAATCAATAGACTTTTGCTTATCTTTGTTAACGTTTTATTGATTTCTACTAATCTGATTCGACTAGTACATTGAAAAATCAATATGTATTGGTATTGAATATGATAATTGAGTTGTGAAATTCTGATGCGAATGAAGCTGAGGCAATCCTACTTGGTTTCCAACATTATCTGGTGATGCTTGGCACAACTGTTCTGATTCCTAGCTCTCTAGTTCCACAGATGGGAGGAGGAAATGTAAGATTCATGAATAGTATGCTTTTCAAATTTTCAATCTTATGTGGTCCAATTCATAATAAATCTAACAAACACTGCAAACTTTTGCTTATTCTTTTTCTTGTTTTTGCTTGAATAGGAAGAGAAGGCAAGAGTGATTCAGACTCTACAATTTGTAGCAGGCATAAACACATTCTTCCAAACATTCTTTGGGACTCGTTTACCTGCAGTTATTGGTGGATCCTACACTTTTGTTCCAACAACTATTTCAATCATTTTGGCTGCTAGATACAGTGACATTGTCAATCCTCAAGAGGTTATAAGTTTTTTTTTTTTTTTTTTGTTCTGTTTCTGTTATGTCATTATTATACTTGCTTGCTTGATTTGTAAACAAACATGGCAGAAATTTGAGAGGATAATGCGTGGAACACAAGGTGCCCTTATTGTTGCTTCAACCCTTCAAATCGTTTTCGGCTTCAGTGGCCTTTGGCGCAATATAGTCAGGTTAATATTTTGCTTCGTCTAATTTTGACCATGACAGATAAAACAGAATGGAAAAATTCTATACTACTCATTGTTTATCAAATTTTATTTCATTCTATCAAGGCCATGATTAATTACTTACTACACAATCTTTTTGAATAAATGCTTAAGGTTTTTGATTTGCTTGAGTCTCTTGAAATCATCTTAATGAATAATTTTCTTTCTTGTTTTATTTAGGTTCTTAAGTCCTCTCTCTGCTGTTCCATTGGTTGCTCTCTCAGGCTTTGGACTTTATGAATTGGGATTTCCAGTGGTGAGTGCATCTTGAACAACTAGTCCTTCTTTTTTTCCTTCATGTACTTTATGATCATAAGCTGTGATTCCAACTCTCCTGATTGTGTGACTTTTGAATTTCCAGCTTGCAAAATGTGTGGAGATTGGTTTGCCAGAAATCTTCATCGTCGTAATATTTTCGCAGGTAATCTATAATCTTTTCTGATATCAAAATATACAATTTGATTTATCTGTATGAAAATTAAATTCTCTTCTTAAAACCAATTTACCTTTTGAGTGGTGACTTTGTTGATGCAGTACATTCCCCATATGATGAAAGGAGACAAACCAATCTTTGATCGATTTGCAGTTATATTCTCAATAGCAATTGTATGGATCTATGCTCATCTTCTCACTGTTGGTGGAGCTTATAAGAATTCAGCACCTAAGACTCAAATCACTTGTAGAACAGATCGTTCTGGAATCATAGGTGGTGCTCCTTGGTAAGAACAATAATGTGGTTCCCCCAATAACAAGAAATCTTCATTTTTCAGAAGCAGTAAGCTTTGTTGCTCACAAAATGTATTAATATTATAATTCAGGATCAGAATCCCATACCCTTTTCAATGGGGAGCACCTACATTTGATGCTGGAGAATCTTTTGCTATGATGGCTGCTTCCTTTGTTGCTCTTGTTGAGGTTCTTTTTTAACATATCAGTAGCAGTTTCCTTCTCCGTTTCTTGTGTTATTTGTACTCCATCTTCCCTCGGATCACAAATCAACGAAAAAAATGAGTTGACTTGATGTCCAAGAAAAGATCAGTACAAAAATCATTTCCCATTCTTGCATACTTTCTTGATGATTGTCTTACAATTTTTTTTTTTTGGTAAATAGTCTACTGGTGCTTTCATTGCTGTGTCAAGGTATGCAAGTGCAACACCAATGCCCCCTTCAGTTCTCAGCCGTGGCATCGGTTGGCAGGTAAACACAAATTATGGATCAGTAATACTCTACATGATCCTTTTCTGCTTTAAGTTCTGTCAGCTTTTTTGATAATTGCAATTTCTTATGGTATCAGGGAGTGGGAATTTTGTTATCTGGAATCTTTGGAACTGGAAATGGATCATCAGTTTCTGTGTAAGATTCTTTTTTATTCTGTAAATCAATTCCTTGTTCTTAGACCAATATTAATTCATTGTTGCCTGTTCTCCAGAGAGAATGCAGGACTCTTAGCTTTGACACGTGTCGGTAGCCGAAGAGTTGTTCAAATATCAGCTGGATTCATGATCTTTTTCTCAATTCTTGGTAAGTATCTAACATTACTATTAGCAACTCTAATGTGATGTGATTATTCTAGCACATTTCTGAAGCTACATACTTATATTATGAAACAATTGTTTTATATAGGGAAATTTGGAGCAGTTTTTGCTTCAATTCCAGCACCAATATTTGCAGCTTTGTACTGCCTTTTCTTTGCATATGTGGGTATGTATCATCAATTTAAAGAATGTGGGCTCCTATTATCATAAACACTTTGATGCTTTCATTCTTACAATTTTGTTGTTCCACAACACAGGCTCTGCAGGTCTGGGTTTCCTTCAGTTCTGCAATCTGAACAGCTTTAGAACTAAATTCATCTTAGGCTTCTCAATTTTCATGGGATTCTCTATACCACAATACTTCAATGAGTACACAGCATTCAAGGGCTATGGTCCTGTCCACACTCGAGCAAGATGGGTATATAAAGCTATATTAGGTATATTAACATAAAAACAATTGGTATAATACTTATAATAGTGCTGTTGATATGTTGTGACAGTTCAATGATATGATGAATGTGCCATTCTCATCTGAAGCATTTGTTGCTGGTATATTGGCAATGTTGTTGGACGTGACACTGCACAAAAAAGACAACCAAACTCGCAAAGACAGAGGAATGCATTGGTGGGACAGATTCCGTTCATTCAAAGGAGATACAAGGAGTGAAGAATTTTACTCTCTCCCTTTCAACCTCAACAAGTTTTTCCCATCTGTCTAATATTTCCGACCATGGTTAAATTATGATGTTTGGTGCACGACATTTGTAACTTAAAAGTTAAGAATCATTATAATTTCTTCATTCTTAGCTTCAGATTAATTAGCAATATATGAATATGTTCAATTTAAGGCAGGCTTTTTCTAGTTGAGAATCTGAGAGATAATTCTGCAGTTTTGGAGATTCTGTTTTCTCTGCTAAGCTCACTTGGACTACTATAATTTTTGTGCAATTCATTGGATGCGGCCAACATAAGTTCTGTGAAATACGACGTTATAAAATGCAGATTAATTATTTTGACACCTAAAATAATAGCATTACCCTTTCCTAAATTGAAATCCAAATCATGGTAGATTGGAATGTAAAATATCTGATGTGATGATAGATAGATCCTGAAAGCTCCCACTCCACGCAGCATCTCTCGTAACAACTGACAACACCACATTCAGTAATTCAAATACTTAAAGACAAACCATATAAGTAGAATTACAGAATCAAACACAGCATATAGTAATATTACCAGTTTTTAAACATGAAAGACTAAACCTATTTTAAAGGGCCGCTAGGGACCCATAACCAAACAAGTAGTTCATAAATTTGGAAACTACTAACAACAGAACATCCAGTTGTAATGCCATCCTCACTTAAAATCCACCACGAAGACGCAGCACAAGGTGGAGGGTGGATTCCTTCTGGATGTTGTAATCGGCTAAGGTGCGGCCGTCCTCGAGCTGTTTTCCGGCAAAGATCAACCTCTGCTGGTCCGGGGGAATTCCCTC
Source organism: Arachis hypogaea (assembly GCF_003086295.3). Taxonomy (NCBI): domain Eukaryota; kingdom Viridiplantae; phylum Streptophyta; class Magnoliopsida; order Fabales; family Fabaceae; genus Arachis; species Arachis hypogaea. The sequence goes on from NC_092038.1 coordinate 133,603,281, forward strand.
CTTATCCTGAATCTTGGCTTTCACATTGTCAATGGTGTCCGAGCTCTCAACCTCAAGAGTGATGGTCTTTCCTGTCAAAGTCTTGACAAATATCTGCATCCCACCACGGAGACGCAACACAAGGTGGAGAGTGGATTCCTTTTGGATGTTGTAATCAGCCAAGGTGCGACCGTCCTCGAGCTGCTTTCCAGCAAAGATCAACCTCTGCTGGTCCGGGGGAATTCCCTCCTTGTCTTGGATCTTTGCTTTGACATTATCGATGGTGTCCGAACTCTCAACTTCCAGGGTGATTGTCTTTCCGGTAAGGGTCTTGACGAAAATCTGCATTCCACCACGCAGTCGGAGGACAAGGTGAAGGGTGGACTCCTTTTGGATGTTGTAGTCAGCCAAGGTGCGGCCATCCTCAAGCTGCTTCCCCGCGAAGATCAACCTCTGCTGGTCCGGGGGGATTCCCTCCTTATCCTGAATTTTGGCCTTCACGTTGTCGATGGTGTCGGAACTTTCAACCTCGAGGGTGATGGTCTTGCCGGTGAGGGTCTTAACGAATATCTGCATGCCACCGCGAAGACGGAGGACAAGGTGAAGGGTTGACTCCTTCTGGATGTTGTAGTCGGCAAGGGTACGGCCATCCTCCAGCTGTTTTCCGGCGAAGATTAGACGCTGCTGGTCGGGAGGGATCCCTTCCTTATCTTGAATTTTCGCCTTCACATTATCGATGGTGTCAGAACTCTCGACCTCGAGAGTAATGGTCTTTCCGGTGAGGGTCTTGACGAAGATTTGCATCTACAACAACAACCGCAATAAGAAAATCTTGACGGAAATCATTCATGCATGGTAAAAAACGGATAACCCATGCTAACCTAAATTGAAAGAATTAATCGATGTATTTCTCCGGCTAGGGTTAACAGAAAAATTCATTATCAGAATCAAAAAACTCGATTTCAGAAAATAAGCACCAAAAACAATTGATTCTTGCGTTGAGAAAATACAGCTATGAACCGCCATCAATAGGGATCCGATCTATGAATTACGAGTACAAAAGAGATAATAATAATAATTTTTAATCCAAAAGAAATCATAGGCGAGGTAAAATTTCTGAGGAAGGAAGAAAAATTAAAACCCTAGAAACCTAACCAGAGGAATCAAAGGGAACAGAAGATAAAGAAGAGAAAAGTACCTTGAAGGAATTCGGGGAAGCACAAAAAGGAATTAAATCAGCTTAGAATGAAAATGAGGCCGGGGGTAAGGGCATATTTTATAGCAGCAGGAAAGGCGGTGACCCCCTATTCACGGCAACGTGACAACAAAAAAAAAAACAAATCAATCCTAAAAAAGGGTCTTAGTAGTTGCCGAGTTGGGCTGGGCAGTGGGCACTTCTAGAACAGACTTTAATTATAAATTATTTTTTATTTTTTATTTAAATTTTTTTATTAAAGATTTTAGTCAAGTCAATTTTTATCGTCTTTAGTTGGAGTGTGCATGGGTCGGGTGAAACCGGATTTGATGTGACTCAGACCTGACCCGAAATATATATCGGGCCTATTTGTTAGACCCGAACCCGGCCCTAAACCCGATGAAACCTATACACTTTCGGGCCACGATTATATCGGGTAGAAACCGGGTGAAAATCGGGCCGTTAACATTATATTACCTTAATACCTTCTTGTAAGTTAGCATGTAAAAATATCCAAATTTTTAAGACTCCAACCATTGTTTGACATGGTAATATTCACTTAGAAAAATATAACAAGAACCAACTCTTCTCTAAAATTAAAGCATAACCATAATTAATACTAATATTGTCTAATAAAACCAAATATTTAAATCAATACAAATAATACAATATTATGCATTAGTCTAAAGTCTTATGCATTTTAAACATAAAACATTAACTTATAGTCATATATATAATGACTAATAACACAAAATATTAAGGTTTACAATACTTAAATTCCACATAATAATAGCCATCATCCATCACTAATAATACAAAATATTAATTATGTATGATAACCGGGCCACCGGGCCGATTTCGGGTGACCCGAGCTATGACCCGGATCTGACCCGAAATAATGATCGGGTCTATTTTTGAGACCCATACCCGGCCCTAGACCCGATGAAATTACACCAAATTAGACCCAAAAGTGTTCGGAACCGGACCGGATCTTCGGGTTGGGCCAGGTCATGCACACCCCTAGTCTTTAGTCAAGTCAATTTTTATCGTCTTTAAAAAAAAAATAAACTATCATTTCTACCTATGAAAATTTAGAACGTTAATAAATTTATCTATAAATAAATAAAATTATTTTTCTACTCATAAAAATAAATTTTCATTAAAAAACTACCTAAACCCTAAAAAGTTATTTGAAATTTCTAAAATACTCTCTAATATAACCTAATTCTAACTTTTTTTTTTATTTCACACCACTACTTTCCCAATTCTAAGCCCACCATCATCCAAATCTTTTTTCATCACCACTTTCATCTCCAACTACCACTATCACTGTCACTATCACCACTACTGTCATCATCGCCTCCTTCTCTAATATCTCAGCAATAGTGGTAGCTTAGTAGTATCAATTCCAGCGACCTCCAGCAGTAATGGCGACAAGATCTTTGCATCATTGCCGTCCTTTCCGCAGCTGTGAACGTTCTCTGTTTTTCTTCGCAAGCACGCATGAGGTCCTGCATAGTGGTGGCACTTTTGATTCCTTGAGATCCGCTTCGATGACCCAATCCTTGGTCTTCATGTTTTCTTTTACAAAAATATCGTCGACTTTGATTGGGATCATCTTCGACAACAGCCTTTGATGACCCAATCCTTAATCTTCATGTTTCCTTTTACAAAAATATCGTCGACTTTGATTGGGACCATCTTCGACAACAGCCTCTGTGCCAACGTTTCGACCTTGAAGCGCTGCTTACGGAGCTTCGAGACTGGGATTGGGGGTCAAAGATTCGACAATACGTTGTTCTCGTGATCTTTTTTAATTTTTGTTACTTCATTCTCTAATTTTGCATCTCTATAATCTAACTTATTTTTGAATTGTAGATTTGTAATTGTTGAATTTGAATGATCCACTTCTGTTGTTGGGATTTGAATTTGTGTTTGTAGTTATGCTGGTTCTGTTGTTGAATCTATAATAATATGATTCTATTAAGGCATTGTTATTTTAATTTAAATGTGAAATTCTAAATCTGAATACTCTTCCTTTTCAAAATGAATTTTTTAACAGTAATCAAGAACTTCAAGTTTCTCTCTTACTCTTCCTTTCTTGTTCGATGGTGGTGGTAAAGAGAAGGATTTGAGGATGAAAGTGGTGATGAGAAAAGATTTGGTGGGATTAGTGGTGTGGAGTAAAAAGAGAAGTTAGAGTTAGATTATATTAAAGGGTATTTTAAAAATTTTAAATAATTTTTACATTTTGGTTAGTTTTATTAACAAAAATCAATCTTTTATAAATAAAAATGATAATTTTATTTATTTGTAAATAGATTTATCAGCATTTTAAATATTAAAAAAATCATTTTCTATTCAATTACATGGACTCTTTTATAATAAAATATTAGATACTTCAATTGATACTTTAACATAATTATTTAGTCATTTAGTAATTAAAATTGACCATAAATTTAAAGAACATAATATTAAAATTAATTTGTATAACAAAATAAAAATTAAAATTAATTTAGTAATTAAACTTTGTTAGAGTGTTAATAGAAGTTGGAGTAAATAGTTAAAGAGTCCTGCTAGGGAGTCAATGGACTATTTGTACAATGTGTACAATGGGCGAGTTACAAAATGAACATCTCTCATACTATCTAGAATAATCATCCGAGTACTAGGGATAATAAACATCTCAGGTCATGAAACCACTCATCCCAAAAGCTTAAACTGATTTTGGGGTTCACCAATGATCAAACTCTTAGTGTGTGTTTGGATTACAGTTTGCAAACTGGAGTTTGCATAAAATTGATTTTGTAAAATTGATTTTGATGATAAGTTAGTTTGGGTTAACGTGATTTATGTTTGGTTATTTTTATATCAAAATTGATTATAGTGAAATAAATGTTGTTTGGATTATACTACTCAAAATCACTTTTAGATGAAAAATTACTAAAATAGACATCAATTTTATATACCTGCAAAATCAGAATACTATAAAAAATAATATAAAAAATATTTATCATATAAATAAAATAAATACAATAAAAAATAAAAATATAAAAGAAAGTACTATAAATTTTATAATGTCACACAAAAAGAAAATATTCTATAATTTTTTTTAGTATCGTCATTACTCTTTAACTTAGTATTATTTTAGACTATAAATTTTCATTATTTATGACTCTATTGTTACTTATAATTAATTTTTTATTTATTTTGTCCTTTTTTTATAGGATCATAATTTATATTAGTCAAAATTTTGATAATAAACATAGTATATAATAATTATAATTACAAATTTTACAAAGTCAAAATAAAAAATAAAAAAAGTAATACAAAACAAAAATAGAGTACATCAAAGAATAGAAAAAAAATTATACAGATAAGAAATAATAAAAATTCCATAAAACCAACAACATATATCATATGAACAAAAAAATACCATAAAACATAAATAAAATTCATATGAATAAAATCAAATAAAAATAAATAAATTTCAATTTGTTAGTGATTGAAATAAATCTAAACGATTTTGATGAAAAAAAATGGAACTAAAAAACTATAAAGAAGTAGAAAGAACTACAAAGAATGACGGTGAAGATAATAGTTACTCGTATCATTCTTATAGAAGAAAATGAAGGGTAGGGTTGGTAAAAAAGAAATATTTTAGCTTCTCCTAAACGTGAAACGTGAAACGTGAAATGCAGAAGCTACAAATTTGAGCTTCTCATAAACGTGGGTTCAGAAGCAGAATCAATTCTGCGTTCAGAAAGATAAAAATTGCCAAACATCAAAGTGAAACTTTCAAGAAGCTCAAACGGGCTTCTCTCCTCCCCAACGTGTTTGCCAAACACACCCTTAACCTTTCGGATCTAAAACTCTAATATCATGTCATGATACCACTAATCTCAAAAGCTTCATTTGATGGAAAAAGATAACACTAATGGTTATATCTCTAATACTCTCTAAACCTCAATTGTACATATTGTACAAATATTCCATTGGTTCCTCATACTTTTCCATAGTTAAATTAGTCCCTAAAAGATCACCTAATCTCCAAATTGATTCTCGAAAAATTAAATTAATCAAAATTGTCCTTGAAATATTTAAAATTAATCACGTTAGCCCCTCCGTCTATTCTATCACTAACGCCGTTAAATTTTGCTAATTGAGACCCCTTGATGGGCCCAAACCATTAGAAAACCGGAGCCTAACCCAACAACTCAACCCGACGGTCACATACTCTCCTAGTCTCCTTCTCCTCTACGCATCTCAGCCTCCTCAGTGATTCAAACTATTGTATCTGACTCTTCTTCCATTTCATCAGTCAATGCCTCAGCTTCACTAAAGCTATAATTTCTAAGGACCCTATTCACATTCATGTCACCATGATCATCAATATCATCTCCTGAGTTATTCATCTTACTCTCCTTACTTGCCCAGCTTCAAACTCAACACCACCATTCCGATTGTGATGAAAACCATTACTTATATAGGCACCATCATCATCATCATCACCACCACGAGCACCACCATCATCAACACCATCACCAAGGAGAGCTCAACCCTGTCACAACCCACGCACCTTATTTGCTTGCAAGAGAAGAGCATCTCAGCAATACGGTCCCTTCTCAACCTAAACTCCTTAGGACAATCAGAAGCTACCACTCTCAAATATGTCAGAAGAAGATGAACAAGACCTGAAGTAACTCCTCCCTGATAGAATGACTTTATGATGCTCATTCTCAATAAAATTTCTGAGAGACTTCAATCCAGATACCAGCAATAGGAATAGCTAAAAAATGAAATCACCCACCCATCAAAATTTGATTTTTTCTAGGGAGCGAAGATTTTGTTCAACAACAATGAACGCTCAAATTTGTAAATTTATTATTTTAATGGTAGTGTGCCCTTGATTTGGCAAGATTCGATTGAATGGTCTTTGTTCTAATTTGACAGTATCTATGAAAGACCGACACAAGCAGAGCAGATTGGTGCAAGTTGCAGCGGAGGAAGAGACCACGTTCCACCAGAAGCCCGTGGCAGTGACTGAGGAAGAGGGCGGAGAGGAGTTGGATGGCCCAGCGACGGCGATCTTTGCGACATTAGGCAGAGGGTGTTTAGCAAAGCAGCAGCTACCTATTCACGCCAAAGAGAAATTGCGGGCAAGGATCGGCGGCGTCGTGGTAGAGGAATGTACAGGGACCGACGGCGACGTAGAACACCTTACAGGGTGGCGACGTGGTGGAGCTTCAGGTAGAAGACGGAGAAGCTGTTAAATGTGGGAAGAAAGAAATTCTATTCTTTGCTCGATTTGGGTTTGGTTTGATGCGGGTAGGATCTGGGTTTGGATTGGGTTGTCAAGCTAACGTGCCACGTCAATAAAATTTAACGTTGTTAGTGACAGAATAAATGAAGGAACTAACATAATTAATTTTAAATTTTTTAAGAATAATTTTGATTAATTTAATCTTTCGGAGATCAATTTAAAAATTAAGTGATTTTTGACTATTTATTCGTAGAAGTTGATTAAAGATTTTTTTTTTTTTTTGTGACTAGTTGATTAAAGAAAATGAGAGAGAAACAAACATTACATTGCAACATGTCAAACTAAAAAGTCCCTCCTTCTCTGTTAAGATAAGAACAACTCTCTTAAGATTGTTAACAAATGGGAAAACCAGGGAAAAATACCATAGTTCCCATCCAAGGCACGTAATCTTAACAAAACTCAATATCTTAACACCTTCAATTTTATTATAAAAATCTCATGTGCACACAAAAAAATTTTAGCCACTAAATCAATATATTAATAATTAATTTTTAATATATATTTTATATTAGTGATTAATTTTAATATATACTTAATATAATTATTTTATTAATAATGAAAAAGAAATATTATTAGTACAATAAATGCTCTTGATGTTAGCCAAAAAAATACTCTTGCTATTGGAAAAAAAAAAGTTAATTATTATTAATTAATAATGTATTTAAACATTGGAATAAAAGTGTAGTTATTATCAATTAACAATAATGTAGTTAGATTAATTTTTTTTAATTAATAAAAAAACATGTATAAATTATTAACAAAATATGAGTATCATGATGTATATTATGAGGGTTGCAAGTTTAATAAATATTCTACGAAGAACTAGAATGATTGTATGTCACTAGGTCTTCTAGTTACATTTAAAATTGCAAAAGAAAAGCAGTTGTTATTAATGATTTTATACCTACCTTAAACTTATTCTAAAAATTTGAGGCCTATGCAAAATTGATGAATACTCTTCCGATTCATGAACCACCGGTGACACTACCATTGAAAATTTCAATGGTATCACCTTGAACAACATGGTGCGATCGAAAAGACATATTGTCATCCATAACATTCTGCTTGTAAATGAAGAAATAACCTTCTTGTGGTAAATGAAATTGCAAATTCTGATGCAACTTTTGCAATTCTTTCCTTAACTCTCTAACGTTATCCGATGCATTCACTTCCACAGGTATCTTATTGGTCTCTGTATTTGGCAACACCATTAGCTTGAGCTTCTTCGAAGCACTGCCACTACCGCTGCCGCGGCTACTAGCCACAGCTGAAGTTGTAGGCGATGGTCTCAGACTCACGTCAATTTCAGACTTGTCTGAAATGTCACAATCTTTCAGTAGCTGATGATCGTGTAATTCTGTTCCTGTTGCATGTAAGAGAATCTTGTTTGTCGATACACCTTCCATTTCTTGAATCTTTTCTTTCAGTTTCAAAACGGTGTCGGTTACGTTCATTTCCACGGGAACGTGTGCTTTAAATGAAGCGATTTTCAAATTGAGATGGACCTTGATGACAGCGGGAGACAAGTCGCTCATTATTGCTGGTACATCTTCGATCTTGATCATACCAGCAATGGGCGACTTGTCTGAGTCCGCGACGACGAGTTGGATGTGCGAATTGTTAAGAATGTCGTACTTCCAAACGTCGCCATCGTCTTGGAGAATATGGCCGTTGAAAATGAGAGTTTGTTTTGCAATGGGAATGCCTTGATACTTGTGCACCTTTTCTTTGATCTCAAGAACACTGTCGAAGTATCCAATTTCAATGCAGAAGGTTCTCCCTCTTTGGATATCAAAATACACATCCATAGTGTTGGGTGAAAGAGTAAGTGAAATTTGTTAATGGCTGTTGTTTTTTGCCGAGTCAAATTGACAATAGAATAAATCTCTAACAGAATTTTGATATGCTCTAACTTCATGCTGATATGACTTATTCAGTTTCCTATATTTAAGCCTTATTCTACAATTAGTCATCAAACACAATTAAATATGTGTTTGGATTAAAATTTAAAAACAAAAGTTTGTATAAATTTGATTTTAATTAAAAGTGTATTGGTATTAACGTGTCATTTGTGTTTAGTAATTTTTATATTAAAATATATTATAATAAATTAAATATTATTTAAATTTATTTTTTAGTATTCTAAATATTTTTTAGTACTCTTTTAAATATAAATTTTCACTACTTATAATTATAATATTATTTTATGTTAATTTTTTATTTAATTTAATTTTTTAGTGGGATTAATAAAATTATAATATAAGAAAAAAATTTCATATAAACTAAAATAATAACATGCACGAGAGAATATTAGAAAAAATATTATAAAAAAAATAATAAAATTTATAGTATAAATAATGAAGGGCAAAAATTTAGTAGATAGAAAATCAATTTTTTAACTAATAGTCTAATAACAAAAATGAACACAAAAGTTATAATTTTTTAGTTTTTGATGAATATGAGGCTAATTTATATAAATAAAATGAATGAGAGAAAGTGTTACGTAAATACAATATTTTAAAAAATCAGATGCAAATGCAACAAACTCAATTATATGTAATCCGTGACTAGGGGTGGTAAAGCGGGCCGGCCCGCTCCAACCCGCCCTATAAACGGGGCGAATCGGCCCGTCCCGCCAATTAAAATGGGTTCAAAATGCTAGCCCGCCCCACTTTATGGCGGATTGGCGGGTTGGCGAGTTAGCTCGCTTCTTTTTTTTAAAAAAAATAAAATTCATTAAAATTAACCAAAAAATAATAATTAAAAAATCAAATACAAATAAAAAATAGTCAAATTATACTATAATTTTTTACTATTTTTTTTTAAATTTGTAACTTCAATAAAATTGTTCAAAATAATATTTGCCAATAGAATCATCTTTATATCTAAAAATAAGTCACATAATTTGAGCATATATACAAAATTGTAAAATAAAATAAATAAAGTTAATAACTAAAAGAAAAATAAAAACAAAAAATGAAAAAAAGTATTTAAAAATTCTATAATTATTAATTTTATAATAGTAATCGCACTTTTTATTTAATAAATAAATAAATAAATAAAAATCTTCGACCCGGCGGACCGGCCCGCCCCGCCCCGCCAAAACCCGCCAATTTGGTGGTGCGGGCTTGGCGGGCTTTTTTAATTTGGTGGGCTCCAAATCCTAACCCGACCCGCATTTTTTAGCGGGTTTAGCGGATCGGCCCGACGGGCTCGACCCGTTTTGCCACCCCTATCCGTGACACTCTAATACAAAACCTGAATACACCTAATCCAAACCAAATTAAATTTATTTTATAGTTTGGTTTTTAATCCAATCCATTGATCCACATTCAAATTCCAAAAAAATCCTAATTCTAAATCCATTGATCCACATTCAAATTTAAAAAAAATCCTAATTCTAATTGCATAAAATAGGGGTGTGCATAGGTCGGGTGAAATTGGGTTTAATGTGATTCAGACCCGACCCGAAATATATATCGAGCTTATTTATTATACTCGAACTCGGTTCTAGACCCGATGAAATTTATACACTTTCGGGCCACGATTATACCGGATAAAAATCGGGCCGTTAACATTACATTACCTTGATACTTTCTTATAAGCTAGCATGTGAAAATATCCAAATTTTCAATACTCCAACCATTATTTGACATGGTAAAATTCACTTAGAAAAATATAACAATAACCAACTCTTCTCTAAAATTAAGCATAACCATAATCAATACTAATATTGTCTAATACACCAAATATTTAATTCAATACAAATAACACAATATTATGTATTAGTCTAAAATCTTATACATTTTAAACATAAAATATTAACTTATAGTCTTATAATAACTAATAATACAATATTAAGGTTTACAATACTTAAATTTCACATAAGAATAGCCATCATCCATCACTAATAACACAAAATATTAATTGTGTATGATGACCGGGCCACCGGGCCGACTTCGGGTGACCCGAACTATTACCCGAACCCGACCCGAAATAATGATCGGGTCTATTTTTGAGACCCTTACCCGACCAAGACCCTAAAATCACACCAAAATAGTCCTAAAGTATTCGAGGTCGGACCGGATCTTCGAGCCGGACCGGGCCATGCACACCTCTAGTGTAAACCAGTTCACGCTTAACTCACGCACAAATCCAATCCTCTTCTCCTTCAGCTCTTCTCCTTCGATCGGATAGTCTCCCCCGCAGCCGGCACCAGAGCATGCAACTGGCACCGGCACTGATTTGTTTCCTTCAACCGTTCAATGGCCTCACCTCTGTTTCTCTTCTTCTGCCTTTGGTCTTTTCCGCTGTCGTCTTTACCGTCGCCGACTCGCCGTCACAGGTGTGGGCTTCCAGTTTCGCCTCTGCTCGTGCTTCTTGCCTCTGGGCTCTGGGTCACCGCCTCACAAGGTTAGTACCTCTGTTTCTCCTTCTTCTTACTTTGCCTCTGCCCATTTTAGTTGCTGTGCCATCATTTCAACAGAATAATATAAACTTACCTAGGAACCCTTATTTTGGTTTATCACTGTAGTGTGGCTTAAGAGGTATGATTTTTCCCTCTTTTTCTTTTTGACTATAAAACTGTGATAAACTTAAGTTTGGTGCATTTTGTTCCTGTAAGTTTTCAATTGTACAATTCTGTATGCAATGTATCAATGAACATAGCCAAAATTTCCTTTTTCTACTGTGTTAAGAACATCTGTTGATAGATCATGAGATGTATAATTATGTAAGGTGGAAAAAATACAAGTGGAAAAAATTTTGATTGATATACAACCTTGAACCCTTCTTACAGTTACCAAAATCTATATCTTGGGCTATGTCAAAACCCAAACCAATTGAGTTTATTTCCTTCTGGAAAGCTTCAAAACGTGTATCTATTCTTCTTTCCATTACTCTCAAACTTGAGTGAATAAAACCACTACACACTGAGTTAAGATGAAATTAAACCAAGTCAACGCAAATCTAAAAGGCTAGGTTTCAAAGTTTGTGTAATAATTTCATAATGGAAGTAACAAGGAAGAATAGAGGGTCATATAAACAGAAACTAATCCTTAGAGAACATTGATTATTCATTTGATTTATGTTCAATTAGAAGCTTATAGTACATAGGTTTCAGTTTCTATAGCATGCACTTTAAAGTACATTCTGATTATTCATTCCTAGATTCCAAAGCATGAACTCTATACATCAAAGTTCTGCCATCTAGAATTGGCTACTAGCAAAGAAACCAGAACTTGTACCTTCAAATCTCTATTAGGATAATTAATGAAAATTATGGACTTGCGTCTTAATTTTCTTTAACTTGCATAATATGTAATATCCCATTTGAATAAGACATTTGCGTAATATGCTGTTTCTATAGAACATGAGCACAAAATTATATCTGAATGAATTCATTTTTGTACTAATATTTGAAAGCTTTTGGTCCTAAACATTTTGAGCCCAAAATAAGTTCATCCAAATACACAAGTTATTTTCTGTCAGTAATTTATTGGTTTAGCATTTTGCATTTTTCATTCAGTTATTAGCATCAACAACTGAAACACTCATACATTATCCTCGGAAAATAATTGATTCAAACTGTCAATCTTAAATTGTGTCCTGAATCTCAGAAGTAGAAGTTCTTCCAGTCTTATGATGCCTCTTTAAGAGAAAGTAGATAGAGATTAAGGTAACTTATTCAAAATTTTGTGAGCATGAGCGACCAAAAGTTGGAAAAGTAGATTAGCTGTAATAAGGTTCACTCTCTTGAATTATGGATTGAGGAGAATCCTGTATGAAGCTGATATAGATCGAACTGAAATTAGAGACCTCTTTCCTTTATTGTACTTAAAACATTCTAGTTTAGTTGTACAATAATCTGGAAACCTCACATTTGGGGTTTGTCAACCCATATATCAGAATGAATTCCTTTTTGTAGTGAGCCATTATTTGTAGTACTAACTCCAAAGATACCGAGGCCAGATTCCAGAATGTTCAATGCAACATTTGGTAGTGTTGGGAAGGCTCTGCTTCCAACATAGCAATCAGCCTCAATTGCAAATTCTGAAACCTCACTTCCATTGTTGGAAGCCTGATTCCAACCCTGCAATAACGTTTCTTGCTTAGACAACTTCTTTACCAGCCTACTATCCGGATCATAATTTTATTCTTATTACTAATTACTTTTACAGTTGTAAATAATAACTTATATGAAATAGAAAAGTTGAACATGAAAGGTAACAATAAGGGTCAATGGTTAATCATAATTGCTTTGCTAGCTAATGATCCTTGGATTAAGGATTAGTGTTTAGTAGTAGTCTACAACAACAACAACAACAACAAAGTCTTGTCTCACTAAGTGGGGTCGGCTACATGAATCAAACGACGCCATTGTGCTCTGTCATGTATCATGTCTACAGAGAGACTGTTTACATGTAGATCTCGTTTGACCACTTTATGGATGGTCTTCTTAGGTCTTGCTTCCTCTGCCTTTCGCCCCTTGTCCATCTTTCATCTCATCCACCATCCTGACTGGATGTTCTATCGGTCTTCTTCTCACATGTCCAAACCACCTGAGACGCGATTCAACCATCTTTTTCACAATGGGTGCTACTCCAACTCTCTCCCTTATATCTTCGTTCCTTATTTTATCCAATCGCGTATGACCACTCATCCATCTCAACATCTTCATCTCTGTCACACTCAGCTTATGTTCGTGCTCTCCTTTAGCCGCCCAACACTCTGTACCATAAAGCATAGCCGGTCTTATAGCGGTGCGATAGAATTTACCTTTAAGTTTTAAAGGTACTTTTTTGTCGCATATAAAACTAGATGCACTCCGCCATTTTGACCAACCTGCTTGGATCCTATGATTTACATTCTGTTCAATCTCTCCATTATCCTGTATGATGCACCCAAGATATTTAAAACTTTTAACTTTTTTTAGTAGTCTAATTAATGTTAATTTAAACAAACTATCATGGTTCATTAATTAATTAAGGAGAAAATGACAAAAACAGCCGCTGGTATGAGAATACCTTTAACTTAGCCTTAGGACTTAGCTTTGTTGCGTCCAAACCCAAAGTCAAAATCGTAATGATATCCAAATCTTTCATTTTTGTTGTTTATAGATTTTCTTAATTTTCTTTTTGAACAAGTAACATTTATGTTTTAGTTAAATATTAGAAAATTCTCTTTTTATAAGAAAGGTATCTGATCTTTTTTCTGGTGACTATAAGAAATAAAGGTATCTTTATAAACGATAAAAACAACTTCTTATTAAAAGTTCTATAATTATATATAGAAGGAAGAGAAAATCGCAGTTCAATACCATGAATTATGATTATGGATTATGATAATCACTGGTTATTATTTGTGAATTTTTTTTTATAAAACTACGTTTCTCTATTTTATTAGTAATAATTATTATATTGTTGTTAGAGTATGACATGTATACAAATTCTACACTAGCTAGTTGAAAGGAATTAACTTTGCTCTCTTAGTAATAAATAACCATGCTAGTTAGTAAAAAATAATGTGTAAAAAAGAACAATAAGGTCCAACTATATGTAAGGTAGTAGTAAGCAGTAATAACTGAAATTAAAGAATAATAAAGGTTTTAATTTATTAACCTATAAATTCTATGTGTACTTACTTCTGTTTCTGTTCTGCATTATATATGTTTTGTATTATTTTCTGTATTATATATGATGTTAATAGCATTGATATTCTAAATGTTAAGAATTAGTTTGTGTTAATTTTAATATGTTTGGCACCAAATTTTGAGTCTGCAGGGATATATGACAGCAGGGATGTCTGCTAGCACTCAATCATCTTTTCCACCGTCAGATATTCGTAAAAATCGGTCAGTTGTTTGGGGTCATTTTGATGCAGAGAATGCTACCGAGAAGAAGGCCAAATGCAAATATTGTGGTTGTTTAATACAATATGGGAACAAAACCGGTTCAATGTGAGGTCATTTGAGAAGATGCAAGCAAAATTCTAATAATGATTCGAACAAAAGAAAAAAAACAATGACCACACCGACTATAGATGAGCGTGGTGTTTTAAATTCACCCAGTGCTTCCAATTTGACCAAGAGGAGGCTCGAAGGGCACTTGTGGAAATGTTTATTGGGGAAGAGCTACCATTTCGCTTCGTTGAGAGCTCGAAATTCCGAAGATTTGTGTATGCCCTACAAGCAAGATTCAAAGTTCCTTCACGGACTACATTAGCACGTGACATTGGAGCTTTTTATGCTGAAGAGAAGATGAAGTTGCAAAATTTTCTCTTGACAAATTGTGGTAGAGTATGTTTAACAACGAACATTTGGACTTCAATTCAAAATTTTACTTATGAGTTTGACAGCACATTTTGTTGATTTGGACTGGAAATTACATAAAAAAATACTTAATTTTTGCCAAGTGACAAGTCATTCAGTAGAGGGTATAGGAGCAACAGTTGAGTCTTGTTTAAATAATTGGAATTTGAATCGGATATTTAGTGTTACAGTTGATAATGCATCATCTAATGATGTTGCAATTAAATATCTAAAGCAGTGATTGAGTTCTTGGAATAGCATTATTTTGAATGGTGAATTTATTCACATGAGGTGTTGTGCACATATTCTAAACTTGATTGTAAAAGAAGGGTTGAAAGAGATTGATGAATCAGTCTTGAGGATTCGTAGTGCAGTAAAATATGTTAGATCTTCTCCATCTAGAGCCACTAGGTTTCAAAAGTGTGTTGAACTAGAAAAAATCTAATATAAAGGCTTGCCTTGCATGGATGTTGAGACTAAGTGAAACTCTACCTATCAAACGTTAGAGGTAGCTTTGAAACATCGCAAAGCATTTGAGTTGCTTGCTTTGAAAGACAATACCTATGTAGGAGAGATGAGTGGAGGAAAAGGGAGAGGTGTGCCTTCTGATTTAGACTAGGAGTATGCTTACTCCATTATACCTTTTTTGCAAGTGTTCAGTGATGCCACTATACGTATTTCTGGTACCTTATATGTTACTAGTGATATGTATATGAAGGAAGTATTTGCAATTGGACGATTTATTCGTCATTCTTGTGATTCTGTTGATTTCAGTACTATGTCCATAGCAGAAAGGATGAGGGTTAAGTATGAGAAGTATTGGGGCAATCCTGATTCGGTGAATATGTTGTTATTGATTGTTATCGTACTTAATCCAATGCAAAAGATTGAGTATGTCAATTATTTTTTGGATTATTTATTTGGAGAAGAAAAAAGGAGGCGAATTGAAGTCAAAGTTGTCCAAGTGCATAAAGTTACTTTATCAGCAATACCAAAGTTATGAGGAAGCAAGTGAAACTGATACGCAAGATGTTTAAGTCAACAACATTAATACCGATGTTCATGACATGGGTTTTTTTCTGCAAGCAACCGGTCGTAGAACAAATACAAGATCTGAACTTGATAGATATTTACAAGAAGAATGCGAGCCATACTCGCATAAGTTCGATATATTAAACTGGTGGAAGGTCAACTCAACCCGATTTCCAATTCTTGGAAATATGGCTCGCGAGGTTTTGACTATACCTGTTTCTGCATTTAGTACTGGAGGAAGAGTCCTCGATCCATACCGCAGTTCCTTAACACCTAGAATGGTAGAGGCTTTAGTCTGCACAGGAGATTGGCTTAAGGAAGATCTTTTCTCTGCTTTAGATGATGATGGTGAAGTTCTTCAACAAGTTGATCAAGGTATAGAATTTTTTTCATATTTCTTCTCATTTTATTTTATTTTTGTTTTTGTCGTCTTGCTATTTTAAAATTTAGGTATTAGTTACCAATTAAAAGTTGTTGAATATAAACTTGATAATTAATTTGATTCTCTTGACATATATATTTTCCTCTAATGATGGTGCTTGTTCTATGGCAGCATCAATTGATAATCTTGATGATGACTAGGTATGATTAGCATTCACATTTAGTTTAATACTTTCATTTAAAGATTTGTCTCAAAATGACAAAGGTATATTTTGTTATTTGCATATATATTTTTCTCAAAAGTTGTGGTTGTTTGATGATTTTGTTGGCAACTTGACATCTTTTGATATTTTGTGGTGTTGTTTTAGAGAGATTTTTTTATGGTATCTTTTTTATGTTTTGAGAATGATTAAATGTTATATAGATTAGCTATTGTCATTAGATTTATAAAGAACCAAATTCTAATTGTAATGAACCTATACACTTTAAAATGACTTTGGTATTAATTTTACTTTTAAAAAAAATTATGGTTTGAAAATTGAATTTCTAAAAACTGGTTTTAAAAGTGAATTTTTTGTTAAAAAATCTGGTTTGGAAATTGGATTTTAAAAGCTAGTTTTAAAACTGGATTTTTGGTTGAAAAAACTGGTTTTAAAACTGGATTTTCAAAAAAAAATCGAATTTTAAATTTGGATATTAAAAAATTGGATTTAAACCGATTTGTAAGTAAAACTGGATTTAAATTCTAAACTCGGTTTAAAACTAGTTTTTGTTTTTTCAAATCGATTTAGAATCGGTTTTTCTCTTCAATCTAGTTTTGGTTTAGTTTCATCTGGTTCTGAAGTGGATCCAGTTTGGATTCTTAAAAATCCAAACCATGCCCACCCCTATAATCCGTTACACCATTATGTTGAGAAGCTGAAACACATAAACCGCTGCACCCTGTAGCTGATTATGAAGGAGTTGGCTTACTATATAAACCGTGATACCTACAGCAGTTTCTTCAGAATGTAGCTGCTTAAAAAATGTCTGTGTGTGTTTGGCAAACGCGTTATAGAAAAGAGAAGTGATTCCACCTCTGAACATACGTTTACGTGATGGCTGGTTACTGTTGGAAAATTAGATGAGAAATTGGAAAATTAGATGAGAAATTTAGTTCATATAATATATGTTGTTAGTTTGATGAAATTTTTATTCTTTCTTATCTGAATGAGTTTTTTTTTCTATTCTTTGATATACTCTCTTTTTGTTTTCTAGAAAAAAAATTATTTTTTATTCGATTTTTTAGAATTTGTAATGGTAATTATTATATAATAAAAAATTAGTATTATACAAAAATGATTAAAAAAAAAATTATTAGACATAAAGAACAATAAATAATAAAAAAAAAGTTAATACGAACAAAGAAATAATAAAAATTACAAGAAATAATAATACACATGAAAAATTAGAAGTGAAATAATATAAAAATTATTTATCATATAAATAAAAAAATACAATAAAAGATAAAAATATGAAAGAGAGTACTATAAATTTTATAATGTCAAATAAAAAAAATTCTATAATTTTTTTAGTATTGTCAGTATTCTATAATTTAATATTATTTTAAACTATAAATGTTTATTATTTATGATTCTATTATTACTTATAATTAGTTTTTTATTTATTTTATACTTTTTGATAGGATTATAATTCATATTATGCAAAATTTTGATAATACCGTATTATATAATAATTACAATTACAAATTTTACAAACCCAAAAAAAATAATTTTTTATACAAAACAAAAATAGAGTACATCAAATAAAGAATAGAAAAAAATTCATATAGATAAGAAAGAATAAAAATTCTATAAAACCAACCACATATACTGTATAAACAAAAAAAATATAAAAATTAAAATATGAAAGAGAGTACTAAAAATAATAAAAAAAATTAAAATATTCACCTTGTTAGTGATTGAAACAAATTTAAAAGATTTTGATGAAAAAAAATATTGCAACGAAAAAAATTTCTCATCTAATTTACCAACAGTAACCAGCCACCATGAACATGAACGTCAAAAGCCAAAAATTTTAGCTTCATATGAACATGTATTCAGAGGTGGAATCACTTCTCTTTCTCCAACGTGTTTTTCAAACATACACATAAGCATTTTCCAAGCAGCCACATGAAAATACCACTGTAGGGTATCGCGGTTTATATATTCATAATCCGCTGCAGTGTTTTGCAGAATACGTTTTGGGCCCATTCATAAACCGCTATTACGTATATTCAGGTTCTGCGTTAGGGTGTTTTATTACATTTGCGTCTAGTTTTTCAGAATATGTTTGCGTAACACTTTCTCTCATTCATTTTATTTATGTAAATTGTCCTGAGTTACTACTCGATTAAAACTCTGAATACTAAACCAAATACACCTTAAAATATTATAAAGTGATTTGGACTGATTTTCGTTTTAAGAAAATAAGTATTTTCTTATTAAAAATATATTTTTATATAATTAATATGGATACAATTTTTTTGAAAAAAAATTACTTTCATTAAACAATATTCTATTTTAAGCATCTAATATATTACTTTTTAAAAAAAATAAAATTTTTAATAAATAATGAATTATATACTAAAAAATATAAAATTTATTTTTTTTAATAAAAAATTGTTCTTAAAAGAATATTAAAAAATTATATTTTTAAAAGGAAAAAATAGTTGCTTTTGGTCACTTTCTTTTTTCTTTTCTTTTTTTTTGTAGTTTTCTACCTGATCTTTTTCGGTTTGAGCTTCATTTTGGATCTGAGTTAAAGATGATTATTTCTTTCACTTTAATGTCGTAAAAGAAATCATTATTTAGCTGGGCTTCGGCCCACAGAAAATAATTGGACTTTTTCTTCTTTTTAAAAAAAAGACTGAGCTTAGCTATAGCCGAACCTTCTTGATCCCCAAGCTTTTGCTAACTAGTATAATTATTAACAGAGTATATATTTAAATAAGTCTTGAAAAATTTTGCATAGGATATTTTTGTTTTAAAAAAATTTATTATATTAATTCATAAAAATAAAACATATAAGTTATAAATTTTATAATTTTTAAATTTTTTAATGTATCCAATTTCCTTAACGCAACAAAAATTAAAAAAAAAAACACTAAAGGTAAAAAAATTCAAAATAAAAATAAAATAGAAATTGAAAACTCAAAGAAGAATAAGGAAATTAGGGATGAACATCTTATTAGAGATATCGTTCTTATATATAATTAACGGCTCAATAGACATTATCGTGCCTGTTTATCGAGGTGTATATGGATCAGATCGGATCGGATATGGTTGAAAATTTGATTTGATTCACACAATTTTTATCGAATTGAATATGATATTCGCATTTTTTATTGTCGGATCCGATCCGCTCTGCAAATGTGCGGATCGGGTATCGGATATATCCGTATAATTGAACCTTCTTTTTTTAATCATATTTCTATATAAAAAAATTCAATAAAAATATTTCTTTAACATTTTTAAACTTATTTATTTCTAAAATATTTTTAATCAAATTTTTTCTAAATAAAAAAAATAAAATAATACAATATATAAATAATAATTACTAACTAAAATATACAAACAAGTAAATATAATACCAAACATATATATTATTTATTTTTAATTATTATTGTGCAGATCTGCGAATTCGCGGATCGGATATGCGGATGTAGAGCAGATATCCGAGATCCAATCCGTAAAGGGTGCGGATTGGATCCTATCCGATCCGATCAATGTGCGGATCGGATCGTATCCGCAACTTTTGAATCGGGTGCGGATATTTACCGCGGATCTGCGGATACGATCCGATCCATGAACACCCCTACTTGTTCAACTGCTTTTTATTATTTTGAAGAGATTAATTTTTATAATTTTATTTTTAAAATTATAAATTTAATAAAATAATCTAAACATTAAGAATAAACAAATTTAAAAACAAAAATAAAAATTTTATAAGTTATTTAATTTTTAGAATGTATAAAATTTAACAATTTAAATTAAATAAGATATTAAATAAATTTATTATGTTGTTATTATGTGTAACAAAATAAAAATAACAATTTAGAAATATTATTTACAATTAACTATTTAGAAACGTTATTAAGTTTATTTATTTATTTTTAACAGTATTTTATTTAAAGTAAAGATAAAAAGTTATATTCAAAATACTCTTTATCTTCATGCATAATTCTAATTGATAAAAATATTTTTTTTATTTTATATTTAATTTTTAAATTATCTTTAATTTTATTATTTTTTTTTAAATTATTAATTTATATTTGTATTATATCGCCTCACTGTATCAAACAATATTCTTTCTCTTACTATTATATTATCTTATTCTCCTTTCTCATTTTTTTCTCCTTCCACATTCTCTTCATCCGATCGTTATTAATTATTACCAAATATCATCATCGCAACTTTTACTCTTGTCTATCATTTTGATTTATAATGGTTTAATTACTTTGTTTGTCCCTATAGTTTCGCAAAATTTTCAATTAGGTCCCTATACTTTTTTTTCTTTTAATTGGGTCCCTGCATCAAATTTTTTTTCAATTGAGTCCCTACACTTTTTTGTCCTTTTATTTGAGTCCCTGCACCATTTTTTTTTAGTTGGGTCCCTATACAATTAAGCCAATTATTACTAAGAAGGATCTAATTGAAAAAAAAATTTAGTGCAAGGACCAATTAAAAGAAAAAAAGTATATGGACCTAGTTGAAAATTTTGCAAAACTATAGGAACCAACAGAGTAATTAAACCATTTATAATCATCTATTGTGTTAACTTTTATGAATTGTTGAAGTTTTGCTAAAAGAATTAAGACATAAAGTATTTAAATTTTTTTGAAATTATTAAATTTTAATGTCAGTAATTCTAAAAAACAATATCAAAATATATTATTTTCAACCAAGATAATAAAAAAATAGTACATAATTGTAAATTTTTTAACTAAAAATTATAAATTTAAGTCGCAGTTTAATATAGTACCTTATGACAGAAGACAACCATTGCTATCCACAATTGACTGCTATTTTATAAGTTTCATATTTATTTTATTGTGCACATCAATTAAACTATATTTTATTATTTTATTTTACATATTTTGAAATAATGACATCGTATTATAAGGATGAGATTAATTTTCATAATCTAATATAAATCTTCTTATTATTTTGTTCGTCATTTGAATACTATCCATAAAAAATAGTTACTTAAAATGAAACACTATATAAAGAGAGACAGAAAACATTTAGATTTATCATTATGGTTTACTTTTTAAACCTCACTTAATATACTCAAATTTAATAGTTTTGATGGTAGTGATTCTTTGTAATTAGTTAAAAAAATTCAACTTTCTCTTTCTCTCTCTAACTCTCTCTACGATTTTGAATAAATTTAATTTTATTATTAAATAATTTTTTTAGTTTAGAATATTTTTAAATTTCTCTATAATAAGTATCTTTAAATTATCTAATGCATAAAAGGTTACATCTTTTCATGTATATCTTGAAAGTTAAAAATAAGTTAAATGATATTAGCTTTTTTATTAAGTACAAAAATAAACATAGTCTGAATGATATTAGTTTTTCTATTAAGGTAGAGAACTCCATAAGAGAGTAATATTAAGTCTCATATTCTTATATATGAGAACATACATGTATCATTTATTATATTATATATAATCTTTGTACCATATAACAAAAGGTATAATCTACAAAGTCAATACAAAGAGTTTACCATGACTTTAATTTTCAATTTCTTTAGACTATATTTACTTTGTAACAAACCATTTCATAAAACAAATTATAAGAACAAAATAGTCATAAAATTTATTTTAAAAAATTCAATAACCTCCCACTAAAATAAAATTTATTGGGAGCAGGATCTCAGCAACTTTAAACGGAAGCGACTGCGACTTCGGACTCCCACCATGATGGCCTCAAATTCTCCCAACCAGTGGTGATAGTGTCCCCGCAACTTCACGCCCGTTTCGTCTCCCGCGAAGTGAACCAAGGTCTACTCCACAGATGAGCACAAATAGTGTCCAGAACTCGCTGCCAGGCCATCTAAACTTGGACGCTAATGCAAATGAGGTACCTCTTCTTGATGAAGAAGTTGACGACCTCTTTGATGCTTCTGGAGCTCAGAGTCACAGAGGACACAAGACTACAGAGTTTTGGACGGTTAAGATCATCGGTAGCGTATTTAATTATTTTTCTTCAATCAACATGATTTAGGCTCCACCCATTGTTAATTTACATTATACTCTAATTCGTTCATCCCAAATGCTTTCCATTGCAACACAGTCAATGACATTTGACCTTCTCCATTGTTTGAATTGTGTTTTTTATTTCTTGTTTTATATTTTTTTTATTGGATAAAATGTATTATGTGGCGGTTTAATTGTTCTGTTGGTTCCTATAGTTTCGTGAAATTTTCAATTAGATCCCTATACTTTTTTTCTTTTTAATTGGGTCCCTACACTAATTTTTTTTCAATTAAGTCCCTCTTAGTAGTAATTGGCTTAATTTTATAGGGACCCAACTAAAAAAAAAGGATTGGTATAGGGACCTAAATAAAAGAAAAACAAAGTGTAGGGACCCAATTAAAAAAAAATTGGTGCAAGGACTCAATTAAAAGGAAAAAAAGTATAGGGACCTAATTGAAAATTTTGCGAAACTATAGGAATCAACAAAATAATTAAACCTACTGTGGCCTATCAAAATATTTTAAAAAATTATGAATTATTATATTAATTTAATTCTTGTCTCCGACATTTAAAATAAATTTCAAATTTGTACTTATTATTAATTTTCTACATTAAAAGTCAGTCATTTTTTTTAAATTTGTTTCAAGTGTTACAATTCTACACCAATTTATGCATGTTTTATGCTGGTCTGATCCATCATGCTTCTTTTGCAAAGTGCATAATAAGGTATTATGTTAATATTATTATGTTATATATTAATTTTCTCGCATGCTATCCACAACGGATACACATATAAGGTATTATATTTGGTTTATAGATTCTGACGACACAATCAAGCCGGCAAAACTAAGCGTGAGGGGGCTATGGAACGGCCTAACGGTAGAAAGATCGTGCTCATGTTCAACAACGCAAAGCAAGCAATTGGAGAGAAATTGGACTGTTGAGTGGCATGCTTGGTTTGCTTTATAGAAAATTTTCTATCTGTAGGGAAAGTTGACGTCAGATTACCACTAAAGATAAGGTTTATAACGAATGTGTCAAGGTAAAAGTTTATATCCCCTTTGATTTAAATCTGCTTATTTTTACAATTATCAACAACTTGTATTGTCTGTGTAGCAAAATTTTCACTTTGATGAAGATAGCGAAGGAACTATCAAGAAAAATATTTTGAAAAATATGGGGAAGTCTTGGAAGGAAACAAGGCTGAGGTTGTATGATGATTTTTATGAGCCAGCATTCACGACTGAACAAAATATTGAACATCGCCTGTCGAGAATTGATCGAGAGCATTGGAGATGGTTCCTTGACTATCGCACCAAAGCTGAGACGAAGGTAATCTAGTGTATCATTGTTACACAACAATACCATTTATGTTGCATTGAGTCTTTTTCTATCAGTTTTTAATTGCCCTTTGTCTCTGATGGACTAATAGGAGAAGTGCAGAAAAAACACGATCAATCGATCAAAACAACTATATACCCACACTGGCGGTTCGAAAAGCTTCGCACGGCGGATGGAATAAGAGGTACTTTACTTTTTTATTCACTATTTGGACTATCTCTGACTTAATTTTCCTTTATTTTGTGGAATATGGTAATGGCAAAAGCTTTGTTGTTACATTTGGAACAACAAGAGAGTCGGTAGAGGGGAGTTATGGATTACAGTGCACACAAAAAAAGATGGCTCATATATTAATGATAAAGTAAGAGTAATTGGTGTAAGTACTAGTTATAATTTATCGATAAATTATGATCTCAAATAGGATAATAGTTTACTTCTATATGAAATGATATATGATCTTTTCTTAATTTTATTGTAGCATTTATACTATGATATATGACCGAGAAACATTCAAATTTGATTCTGTATAATTTTTAAATCTTAAAAAATTTTGGCACCATGTTGATTATAATTTATATAAGCTTCATTGGTAGAGAAAAATATGCAATTCCAAAATTTCTTCCGCAGTTGACACTTTTGCTCTTTTTACGCCTTTGATAGTCTTTCTCTTTGTAAAAAGATTTGAGCTTTTTTTTTTTTTTTGGTTTTAGAATATATTTTGGTTAAATTGTTATTAGTTATTGAATCATTATTTCAAAGCTAATATAAAGGAAGATTGAAAGACAAGGTTTTGGTAGGGCTGTTGACATTTAAAAGGTGAATGCTAAGATATGGTGGGGTCTTGTGAGAAAGGAGATGTTGCTGTTGTCTAATTATCTTAGAATTCATTTAGTTGATTCAACAAATTATGCTCTTTCTCATCTTTCTCATCTGTTTTTTGGTGATTTATTTCTCTGGCTTATTTAATTATATCTGTCATAAAATTTATTGTTTGTGTTATTTCTAAATCTAGATGAATGGATAGTAGTTAACGGAGATTACAACAAATTTTGATAAAGGATGTTATTTTTAGGGTGCAGATTAAGTAATCTGGGGTCTAATTCGAGTGTCTGATGATATGTTTATAGTTAAATTTCATCTGTGATTTCATTGATTTGTGGATTACAATTCCTTAGTTATTACTGCAGATTATATATATGTTACCTAGGACAGTTGTTACTGCATGAGATTTCAATCCTTAAGTAGAGTTTCACATTTACTAGGAAAATTCTGTTTGTGATGTTCGAAATAATTCAGTTTCACTTATCCCTTAATTATTTTTATAGCGGTTGGCATCCTATGAAATAGATTTTCTATTTTGGTTGTTTTATGTAAATAACTTTTGATACCAATTTTTTTAATACTATATTTGTGTGTTTTTTGTTGTGATGTAAGTGATACAGTTAATTGTCCTGTTTGGCGTGTTCTTGACATGAGATGGACCCAACAATAAAATGATGGTATTTGCTAATTTGTGTATGTAGGAAAGAATTAAGGAGATTGAGCAACAGTATGAGTCTTCTAGAATGTTGTCTCAAAATGATTCCATTGCTCAGGTTTTTGAAAAAGAGAAACCCGGTAGAGTACGTGGTGTGGATTTCAGACCGACTCCTAATCAACTCTTTAGTCCGAATTCACATGCGCCGGACAACAGAGTCCAAGTAGAGGAGACCCATAGAAAGCTGCTTGAACTGCAGACAGAGCTGGAAGGCGAAAAGTTGAAGAGAAAGGCGATGGAGGATGAGGTAGCAGCAGAAAAGAAAAAGAGGCATGCAATGGAGAGTGCTCTGATTTATCTATTTCAACGGCAGGGTGAGGAGCTACCACTAGACATCGCTGCAGGGATGAACAATTTGGAATGATAGAGCGAAATATAGTATGTTAGGATTTGAGATATTTTGGATTGATTAAAACATTATTTTGAATTAGACTATGCAACTCTTTGCAAGATATTTGTTTTCTTCGTATTTTCATGAATATATTATTTTGTTTTGCATATAATCTTATTGTTTTTGCTACAAGTTTAGATACTAAGGTTGAAAATATTAACTCTTAAAATTGTAAAAAAACTAAAAAGAAAAAAATACTCTTATAAAATTCTAAAAATTTATACATTTTTTTTTATAAAAACTCAATTTTTTTTAAATATTTTAATTTGGCGGCGGTTTTAAACCGCCGATAAGTGATTCAAAGTTTAAAAAATCTTTTATATATTGCGGTGGTTTGCAACCGCCGATAACTGTGACCGAAACCTTAGAACAGTTTAGCGGCGGTTTTAACACCGCCGCTAAACGTGGCCAACTTGACAACATCTAAGTAAATAGCGGCGGTTTCAAAGTCGTCGGTAAACATGAAGCATATCCTGTAACTCAGATTTAGCGGCGATTTTCTAATTGTGTGCCGCGAAATATTTATTTAGCAGCAGTTATACCAGCGGTTTTCTAAAACCGTCGCTAGATATAATCCCAGCGCCTATAACCAGGGCGGTTAGGTGAATCGGCGGCCTTTGATTTTGCGGCGGTTTCATAAAAAAACCGCCGCCATTTAGCGCCCCCTTGTAGTGGACTATAATGACGTTGATGGTATATTAAATTTTGAGGTACAATAGATGGATATAAGGAATTGTTTTTCAATAGCAATGTTGATGAGATAATTGATATAATATACTAGAGAATTGTGTTATATGACGCAATAAGTATATGTAGTCTTACTTAAAGAATTTTATCTATGGACTCAAAAAAGTTTTTTATCTTTAATATTTTATATTTCATCAGATTATTATTTCATATGGTCTTTTAAGATAAATGTGGTTGATGATTGTATATCAATTTAGTAGAAGTAAGTATATTTTTACTATTCTTGTATGTTAATGGCATGCAGAATTGTAAATAAGGTTATATATTCAATTCTAAGGGACATAAGTATAGTCTCATTAGGTGTCTCAAGAAAATTATAAAGTTAAGGGTAAAGTACTAAATTGGTCCCCTAAGTTTGGGCGTAATTCTGTTTTGGTCCTTAAGGTTTAAAGTGTTCTATTTGAATCCAAAAAAATTTTATTTAGCATCAATTTAGTCCCACAGTGAGGTCAAAATTAAATAATTAATAAAATGTCCTACATAACAACAGTTCAAGAACAAAATCGATAATTTGGAGAACAAGTACAAGCTTCAGAGGCACAAAATCAACCATTGATGCATTAATACATTTATTTATCATTTTCTTTAGTTTTATAGAAAATATTTTATTTATATTATAAAAAAATAATAAATAAATGTATTGATGTATCAATGGTTGATTTTATGCCTCTGGAGCTTGTACTTGTTCTCCCGATTATCGATTTTGTTCTTGTACTGTTGTTATGTAGGACATTTTGTTAATTATTTAATTTTGACCTCACTATGGGACTAAATTGATGCTAAATAAAATTTTTTTGGATTCAAATAGAACACTTTAAACCTTAAGGACCAAAACAGAATTACACCCAAACCTAGGGGACAAATTTAGTACTTTACCCTAAAGTTAAAAAATGCATAAGGTTTATTGTGTACCTTATTGGTATCTTTGGCAGAAGTTTGAATAAGTTAAGAATGGATTACTAAATAGTATCAAAACAAGTTTTAACAAAACATTACATATCACATATATGAAGTCAAAAAATAAAATTAGAGATCATTTAGTATTCATATTCTGACTTTGTTGAATATTAAAGTAATTTTGATCCACTACAGTTATATTTGTATGCTCATTGGAAGGGTTCTTTAAAAAGGTATTAAGAGGACAATTGTTACTCTTTTTGTTAAAGCACTTGAATATAAAATACTTTTTGAAAGCATTCAATTAGATAACTATAAACACTTATCACAAATAATGTATATATATATTTGAAAGACTACTTAAATTATTTTGTGATAATGTGTTAGTAGTATGCTATTTTAAATTATTATTAAACAAGAGAGTTTTAGAGTGTTTAAGTGTCTAATGAGTAAATTAACACAAACTCTATAAATACATCCATATTTGATTTATAAGAAACAAACACTCAAAGTCTTTCATGTGGATACTATTCATATGGGTGTTATATTATTTTATGATATATTATTTCAATGAGAGTGTACATTTGGATGCTCATATGATTTAGACAAATTTACGAATATCGATATTTTTGCAGATATAAAATATTTTGTTTTATTTGCACTCAAATTCATGATTTCATAAAGTTTATTAAAATTGAACTAGTTGAAAATAAGCATATATGAGATCATTTTCGCATGTAATTTTTAAATTTTCTCATCCAAATTTGATCTATGTCATTGAGTATATTAGTATGGTGATTATTGTAGTTTTGTCGCGATACTAATGTGATAAAAACTGCGATAATTCCATAACTGATATATATGAGATGGACCAGATTGTTAAAGTAATTAGGAAATACCATTTAGATGCGCGCATAAAGTTTATAAGATGTGATTATCTCAAGAAAATATGTGTATAACTCAAGTGAGAGATTGTTAAAAAATTATTGTTTCCTAATTTATTTATAGACAATACATATATTAATTATAATCGCAAATTAAACTATTTCATATTAAATGGCTTAGATAACAGTGATATCAATTATTGTCATAAATGCTGAATCGAATAAGTCATTATTACTTTTGATTTGGAATTAAATGAGAATAAGACTAGAGATACTATTTTATTTGTCTTTAGGGTTTAATAAGTGTTACACTCAAATATAAATAATGATTTCAGAGATTTTGGTCCCAAACACATTAAAAGCTGTCTTTGCAGTTTTTTTCTAATAGAGAAGTTGTGATTCAATTCTATTAAGGATACAGAAGGCTTTGGTTGAGGAAAATCAAAGAACCAAACACTCTCTCTTTTTTTCTTAATGATTTAACATAGATGACCTTGGGGTTAAGAAAGTCTTAAAATTTTCAACAATGAACACTTTGCTGAGTTGTCATGAACACATTTCGCACACGATATTCATGATATTTTGTTTGACACGTGTATTTTTTATGTCTAATTCTATCTTAATAAAAAAAAAATTCGATAGATACACTAAAATACTATCACGTGTCAATGTATCTAATCTTATTTTTAACATATATTTTAAAATACGTTTAAAAATAATATTAATTATTAAATAATAATATTTTAAATATTTTAAATATTTTATATAATTAAATAAAAATATTAAAAATAATTAAAAAAATAATTTATATTTTAATATTAATAAAATATTAAAATATTTTTATAATTTATTTAAAAATTTTATTTTATATATATATATATCTTAAAAAAATTTAAAATTTGTATATCTACGTATCTTGTATCACGGGATATCTCCTTCGTACATCATAGTTAGTAAAATTTTAAAAATTATTCAATTTTGGAAATAGAATAAAAGAATATTTGTGGATCCTTTTATTATACAAGCTATTATGGGTATAGAAATAGATTAGATCCACACGTCATCTGTTATATTTATTTATATTTTATTGGCCAAGTTTAAGATTTGAATCTCGAGTGGTGAGTGGTGAGTGGTGACAGAGACGATCAGACGAAGGCATTAATGAGCATGCAAACACAACACGTAAGTAGTGGGTTGAAAAGATTGACACCAAACTAAACTCATCACTACCGAAAAGATTGATCACATAAGTGGTAGACATCACTATGCCATTCTCATATAATGATAGTTTCAAAAATTTATTATATATTATTAATTTTATAATTAAAGAAAATCTTTTTATTTTGTTCATTTTTTATCCATTTATTTTATCTCTCTTATATAATTATTTATGACTAATTACAAATTTGATAATTAAAATATATAATATAATATTTTTTAATTATAATTAAAATTTAAATATAACTATAATATTATATTACTAATTATTTAACAATTAAAATATACCACATAATATTTTTATTAAAATTAAAATAAAATATTATTTTTAAAATTAATAAATTTTCTTTTTCCATTCTCTTATCTACTTCTCTTTCTTTTTCTATTTCTCTCTATCCTTCTCACTCTATATATAATTTATATTTTATATTATTAATTTGACAAACCAAAATGTGTTATGAAATATTCTTTCATTACAATTAAAATAATTTTTTTCTAAAATTAAAAAACTCTCTCTCTCCTTTTTTTTTTATCTTTCTCTTTTCTCTTTTGTTCTTTATTTCTTTCTATCTTTTTCTACTACAGAAAAATAAAATTAACAAAATAATATAATTCAAGTAAATTCATAAAACTATAAAAAATACAATAAATTTATAACTAAATATAATTAAAAAATAATCACATAATATTATTCACATAATAATATATATTATTATATACATATTTTTTATTTAATTTTAAAGTTTTACCGTTGATCTTTCTAATTGATATTTTCACTTCTCTTCTTTTAAATATTTATTACATATAATTTATAGAGAATACTAATACTGTGATTAATTAGAATCAAGATTCAAATATTTCAAAAAAAATTATTTTTAAATTAATTTTATAACTATTAATATAAAATTTTTTATACTAATATCTAATTTTATATATATAAAAAAATATTATTTTTATTTATGCAATAGATTTAACATCTAGTTAAACGTAAAAATATATATATTAAACTCTTTCATAACGAGTGTTAGAATGAATTATTACTTATTAGTAAAAAATTAAACTCTTTCGCGTAAACATAATAACTAAAAAGCTTATTATTTGATTTTTTTATTTATAAAAATTCTGTTTTTTCTTTTAGTCGACGGGACTTTTGTCTCCTTCGACCTTTTTATAAAAATAATTTTATTTTATAAATTTTTTGTGTTATAATTTATAATGTAATGATAAAAACAACATAATTCTAAAAGATTTTTATTCTCATAATATTATTATGGATAAAAATATTAGTTACTAACTAAAAGAAAAGTACTAATAATAAATATTGAAATGTCGATTATTGTTGATCGACATCTAATAATGCAAGACAGGACCCAATTTAGTTCTGGACCATAGTTTCAAAAGACAATAAAGCGAATTATGTCGAATAAAAAAAATTTAATTCAATTTTTGTCCTTTAACATTGTAAAAAAAATGATAATTTTGTCATATCACGAGTTAAGAATTAATAGAATTCTTTTATGTGAATCGTTAAACTGATGATCTAATCATTATTAAGTTTTTCGTTGTTTTTTTTAAATTGGTAAGGAATTTATTCATTCAAATTGACATGGACTAAACGATGTATTTTTTTTTTTTTTTTTTGTAGACAATACACTACATTTGTATTTGGTACTGTTAGTACAACAATTGACATACTATGATTCGATCATAATAAAAAAAAAAAAGTGTCAATTGCACTATATATAACACGAGTCGAATCGAAAAAGACAGAAATCGAAATTTACTAATAATAGGTGGAAAAATCATTTAGCTCGTAATAAATAAAAAACGTGAAACAAAATATTTACTGACCAAAATAAAAGAAAAAGATACAAGATGTCCAATTTAAAAAATAAGATCCTTCATAATGAAAGTAAGATTATGAGTTGTGAAAGTCCGAAAAAAGAAAAGAAAAGAAGTTATATTGTGAAAAAAAGAAGTATATTATAATTTGCCATTTTGGTTTATAAATAAAAAAAAGCCTAGAAGAATTAGGAGACTTCGATTTAAATACTTTATAATTATACTAAAAATATGCAAATTTCAAATCACATTGACGTCAAAAAAAATTATAGAATAAAAGTACATGTGAGTGTTTAGAATCAATTTTTAACTTTTTTTTTTCTTCAAGTATTTTATTCTTCTGATCTATTTTTCAAGTATTTTGCTTTCTTTTTCAATTTAACTTTTTTATTTTTTTAAAGTTTCTATTTATTTTATATATTTTTCTTTGTTACAATTATTTACATTATTTGTTATAATTTAATATCAGTGACATTTCATATCTTTCATATATAAGTGATTTTTCAACACAAACACTTTATAAATTTCGAATCAAATTTCCTCTTTTAAGAAGAATCGTATTTATTCTCGAATTGAGATTTTGATACAAATTTGATTCGACTCCCTCTCGAAATTACCAAAAATCAAGCGATATAGGTACAAGACCACAAAACACTCAACAGTAATTAACATGTTTCATAAATAAAACAAAATAAAAACCTTGCTAACTTCGATTGTGTAACTCCACTAGCACTATTCAAAGCTAACAGCAGCATCATCAACAAATTTCTCCTCGAAGCTAACTCTTAAATGTTGGGAAAAAATAGGGGTTAAAATTATATTCATGTACCAAATACAAACGCAACTTATTGTCCACAAGAACAAATTTGTGGTGAAAAAAAAAAAGTTTTCGTAGGGTTCTCTCTCATGCAAAGGAAACAAGATCGAAGCCTTCTGAAGGCTACCGCTAGGGGTGCACATGGGTCGAGTGAAGTCGGGTTTGATGTGACTCAGACCCGATCCGAAATATACATCGGGTCTATTTATTAGACCCGAACCCGGCCCTCGATGAAACCAATACACTTTCGGACCACAATTATACCGAGTGAAAACCGGGTGAAAATCGGGCCGTTAACATTACATTACGTTGATACCTTCTTGTAAGCTAGCATGTAAAAATATCCAAATTTCCAAGACTCCAACCATTATTTAACATGGTAAAATTCACTTAGAAAAATATAACAAGAACCAACCCTTCTTCAAAATTAAAGCATAACCACAATCAATACTAAAGTATAACCACAATCAATACTAATATTGTCTAATAATACCAAATATTTAAATCAATACAAATAACACAATATTATGCATTAGTCTAAAGTTTTATGCATTCTAAACATAAAACATTAATTTATAGTCTTATAATGACTAACACAAAATATTAAGATTTACAATACTTAAATTCTACATAAGAATAGTCATGATGCATCACTAATAACACAAAATATTAATTGTGTATGATGACCGGGCCACCGGGCCGACTTCGGGCGACCCGAGCAATGGCACGGACCCGACCCGAAATAATGACCGGGTCTATTTTTGAGACCCTTACCCGGTCCTAAACCCGATGAAATCACACTAAATTAGCCCCAAAAGTGTTCGGGACCGGGCCGGATCTGTGCACCCTTAGCTGCCACCGCCGTCTTAGTCTAGGCTGCGGTGGCCTTCCTCCTCTCCTCTACTACTCCTCTTCCCCCCTGAAACCTCTTTTCATTTCTCTTCCTTTCCCCCTTTTCTTTTTCTCTTCTTTCTAACCCTTCATATCTCTCCTCTCAAAGTCTCACTCTCACTCGCACTAGCCACATTTTCATCACCTCTTTCTTTTCTCTCTTTTCGTCGGGCGTCGGCCACAACCCTCCACTACTCCTCTCTTGTTGTCATCCGCCCTCTCTTTTTTCTTTCACAACTCTTTCTTTTTGTTTTTTTCTGTTTACTTTGTTATTGCTTTGTTGTTTTTTTTTTTTTTTTCTAGAGATCTAAATCTAAGATCCATATCTAGATCTAAAATAATCATTTTGTAGTTGTTTTCTCCCCTCTGTAGTGTTTTGGTTCTCTTTATGGATGTTTTAGTTACTATATTAGTGATATAAGATGAAGATTCAACAAGAAAAACTTTTGGTTCACAAAAATATTTTCAGATTCGGGAGGCTTTTGAATCTATTCAAAGAAAAAATGATATTTTTCTGTGTTGCAGTATTTTTTGTGTAAAATTAAAAACAAAAAAATTGTGATTTATCTCTATTTTTATCTTATAAAATTCTTTATAATCAAACTCTACGTTTACTCTCAGACCATAATTTAACATAAATTTTTTTTTTTTGGTTTAATTTTAGATCTAATGTGTATTTTACAATTTGCAAATGTCATTTGACTATTTCGTTAAATGAAAGTTTTCTTCCAAAAAAAAAACTTATTATCCACAAGAAAATACGAAGCCATTTGGTCTACATCTCCATAAATAAATAAGTTTTTTATGTTGAGAATGACAACTAAATATTTAATAGTTAAGTCACTAATTTAATGATCCACCTAAATAAATTCTGCTAGTTTTTAATATGTAATATGATGAGAGTTATATTGTGTATAATTTTAAAAGATAGAAATTGAATTGAATTTTTTTTGTTCAGAAAATTATTTTATCATTCGTAATAACGGTCAAGGACCAAATTCCTCTCATGATGTAATATGCATAAAACATCTTTAGTCTTACCCTAAAAAACGAAATTTCAAAAGCGTTTATAATTGGCAAATAAGTTGCAAAAGTTCTGACAAGGTTTCAACTTACAATGCAACAACAGATTTTCATGTTATAAAAAGTAGTGCAGGAAAAGAGTGCATTAGTTGTGATTTTCTATTTTTCTATACATATATATTGGATAAGTAGTCAAATTTATTCTTAAAAATAAATTATTATTTGTATTTATAAATTTTATAAATATTAATAAAAATATTTATTAAATAAAAAATTAATATTATATTTATAAAAGATAAATTTTGTGTAATAATAATACTTAAATTTTAATTTTTTGTTAATCTTTTAATAAAATTTTTAAATTATTTTTTTTATCTTTTTTTTTTTAAATTTCAAATTTTCACACTTTTCACCACTACCAGCACTTTTCTTAATTACCATTGCTTCACCTCTTCTTCTCTACTAGCACTACTCACCCTAAAAAAGCTTTCATCTAGCGGGTGTGTATGACTCGACCCGACTCCGAACACTTTAGGGACTAATTTGGTGTGATTTCACTGGGTCTAGGGTCGGGTAAGGGTTTCAAAAATAGACCCGGTCATTATTTCAGGTCGGGTCCAGGTCATAGCTCGGGTCACCCGAACTCGGCCCGGTGACCCGGTTATCATACACAATTAATATTTTGTGTTATTAGTGATGAATGATGGCTATTCTTATGTGGAATTTAAGTATTGTAAACCTTAATATTTTGTGTTATTAGTTATTATAAGACTATAAGTTAATATTTTATGTTTACAATGCATAAGATTTTAGACTAATGCATAATATTGTGTTATTTGTATTGATTTAAATATTTTGTATTGTTAGACAATATTAGTATTGATTATGGTTATGCTTTAATTTCAGAGAAGAACTGGTTCTTATTATATTTTTCTAAGTGAATTTTACCATGTCAAATAATGGTTGGAGTCTTGAAAATTTAAATATTTTCACATGCTAGCTTATAAGAAAGTATCAAGGTAATGTAATGCTAACGGCCCAGTTTTCACCCGGTTTTTATCCGGTATAATCGTGGCCCGAAAGTGTATAGGTTTCATCGGATTTAGGGTCGGGTTCGGATCTAATAAATATACCCAGTATATATTACGGGTTGGGTCTGAATCACATCAAAGCCGGTTTTACCCGACCCATGCACACCCCTACTTCCATCAATCATCAAATAAATTCTTGGAACCGGTCCCGATCCGTGGAGCCAAACAAGCACTGAATGAAATTAATACTTGCATTTAACGCGGCAATTCTTGCATCAGAATTCGTGGTCGAAGAGGTTAAGCACTAAAGAAACAATCCGTGAAGATTCTTGATGTGAGGCGTGAGTGACTCCCTGATATACTGCGACAACTGTGCAAAGATGAGGAACGCGGATTCTTGAAGCTTTGAAGAATCGAAAAAAAAATGCACTGGAACATAAATGGAAGGAGTTCAGGTCAGGCGTTATCGGGGTGGATCTTGAAGGTGAGCTCAGAGATGATGTGGCAGAACTTCTTGGAGATGGATTTGATGTTCGGTCTAGATAGAAGAGAGGAGGAGGGACTTGAGAGAAGACTAAGTATGAGGGAAGAAGTGTAGCCAGAGGTATGAGTCGTGGCTTGGTCTCGCGGTTTATGTATGTACAGACTTAGCTCTTCATAAATCGTAGTAGAGGTTCTAAGGTTTATGTGTAATTGATGCCTTTTCATAAACCGCGGAATTATAAAATGAGATTCCACAGTTTATGTGTAAATAGTTATCTTCACAAATTGTGGTAGGGGTCTATAGTTTATGTGTAAATGTGTAAACGATTGTAAAAATTTTGCGATTTATATAAAATCGAAATAGGACACACATGTAATCACTTTTTATTTTTATTATTGAGATTGTGGTGGTGTTTTTAAATAATAATGTGGAGAGTTGGTGTGTTTTTCTTTTTTGTATGGATGATTACAAATCTGACCCTCAGATTTGTGGTTTTAATTTTTTTTTTTAAATTTACAAATCTGACCTTTAGATTTGTGCTTTAACGTTAAACATTTTTTGAAACATGTAAATCGGACCCTCCAATTTGGGAAATTTTGATTTTTTTTTTTTATTTTTTACTCAAAACTTACCCTCGATTTTCTATTTCTACCTAAAACTGAGGTTCAGTTTTCTATTCTACCCAAAATCTGACCCTCAGTTTTCTACCCCTACCCAAATCTGAGCCTCCAATTTGTAGTTTCTAATTAAAAAAAAATAATTATTTCATATCCATGAAAAATACACAAACTCTGCATAAATATACATAATACACCTCTCCAATCCGTTACCAAAAAATTAGCCACATGTAATCAGTCTAGAATTATTGCATTTACGTAAATATAAACTCTAATTATTTTAATTTATTTAAATAAATTATCCTAAATTATATATTTTTTTATCAAAATATTTTCAATTAATAATTATATATTTTTTTATCAAAATATTTTCAATTAATAATTCTATTACGCATGTTAATGATGCTTCATATATTATAAGTTTTAGAAAATATTTTTTTTAATTTTAATTGATGTTATAAATGTAATTTTTTATTATATATCATTTAGATAAAATCAATGAAAAATGTAATTTTTTCTATATATTACAATATTAATTAAAAAAATAATTTTTTTTCAGTCTTTTTTTTTTTTTTTTTGGAGAACTAAGGGATCAAGTATAAAAAACAAAGAAAAAAGAAAATAAGAAACAAAAATTAGTTTCGTCTGAATCTAGATGTGTCAGAATGATTTCATGCTAAAGCTTGCACAATGTCTAGAAGGAGATACTCGAACAAATGAAGATCAACTAGGAGGTATTGTTTTTTTAGCAAGAAGATCAATAACACTATTTGCTTTACGCAAGGCATGGTACCAATAAATGATCTGCGACTTTTTCACCAGATTTCAATGTCAATTAGAAGAGGTTTGCGTAGATGAATTGCCGGATATCCCTATCTAATAAGATATATGGCCAACCAGAAATCTAACTCCACCACAAGGTACTAAAAATTATTTGTACATATTATTTGAAAGTCTTTTACAATATTTTTAAAATTTTACATATAAAATTGAGTAACTCTTCGAATTACAAGAGCACTTAGTCATATATTTTCGAAATAATTTTAAAAAATTTCATCACAAATAACACTATTAAAATGGAATAAAAAGAAATCGGTAACCTTCAATTTGGTAATATTCTCTAAAAGAAAAATCTACCAAATTAACCAAATTTTCTCTCTTAAAAATTTATTAAAAATAATATTATTTATTTAAAAAAGTCTAAAATTAACACTTTTATTAAAATTGGCCAACACTTAACAATAAAAAAATGAATAATTTTATACTATTAAATATAATTTTATAATATTAAAAATATTAATAATAACTAATTAATGGTTATAAATTATAAAATCTATTGATCCCTAAGAGCAACTCCAATGCTGGGAAATAGAGTCCTTCTTCAGCTCTTCTGACATATAGGAACCCAATTGCCGTTGGAAGGAAGAGAGAAAGGAGACTTTTCACGTGGATCAAGGTTGAGAGTCCCTCTAAAGAGGGACTTACAACAGCCAATACAATTATACTATGTGGTAAGTTAATAAAACAAAATTAAAAACATATATATTATATATATATATATTTAATTATTTATATTAATTATTTAATAATTAATTATATTAAATCATAAATAATTATATTAACTCAATATCAAATATTATTTATTATATTGTTATATTGAATTATAATTAATTAAATTTATTTATATAAAAAATAAATTTAATCTTTATATATTATAAAATAATGTTTGGTTGGATTATTTATTTTTATTTGTAAAATTTAAAATACTAATCAAATTTAAGTTATCTATTTTAATATTTTATAATATTGAATTATTTTAAATCATAAATTTAAATAATATCATTATAAAAAAATAATGATTATATTAATTTTAAATATTTTAATTAATTAATTAAATGAGACTACAATAAAAACTAAAGTTAATTCCTCCTAATAAAAAAGAGAGAGATGTTTTGAGTTTTTATTTACTGTTTATGACGTAAAAATATTAATGTAAAAATTATTTTTTATGACAGATGGATCATAAATAATAACTAAATAAGTTCTCACTGAAGATAGTCTAACACTCTTCTATTTATTATGATATTTAAAATTTCAGTTCTACAAATTTTAGTCGAGTCAGAAGTTATAGCTGAGAGAATACTCTTTCCTTCAGCAATTAAAGGTTCTCATTGATTTCTCTATTTATGGGATGAAAAGTTATAATTTCTATGTCTTTGATTCTTTGCACATTAATTATATGACCTGTCCTTGCCAACTTATCCCACCAATGAACAAACCAATTTTAAAATTTGAAAATTTGTAATTATAATTGTTTCTTAGTATTACTTTTACACTAATACTCGCAATTTTTTATCCTGCCACGTGACGAATCATGCAAGAGATTATATATTATTTACCGGCTTATTAGTTTTATCAATTTATCACAAAAGCTAAGGAAAATACTTTTAAGATGAATAATTGAGTTTGATTACTATGGAATGTAGTAGTTTGATTATTGGAAATGTGAAAATCAAATGCAATTTCGATGTGCTATTAATTAGCTATATTATTGATTTTAGGTAATGTGCAATTTGATGAAGAAGTTTTCAGCGCTCATCAGATAATCTCTGATTTTTTTAAACGGTATTATTAAGGAACTAATTAAAAGTGAAGTAAAATCTACTTAATAGTTAAAAAATAGGTCTATTATAAAAAAATATTATTTTAATTTTTAAAATTTTAAAATTAAAAATAAAAAAAATTTGACTTAATTAACTTATATAGTTATATTGTAGTTAGTTTTCTAATTTTTTTTAGATAAAGTATTAAATTGGTCCTTTATGTTTGGGTGTAATTCTATTTTGATCCTTAAGATTTAAAGTGTCCTATTTGAATTCAAAAAAGTTTTATTTAGTTTTAATGTAGTCTCATTCTAAGGTCAAAGTTAAATAATTAACGAAATGTCCTGCATGACAGTAGTACAAGAATAAGGTCGATAATTTAGAGAATAAGTACAAGTTCTAGAGGTACAAAATCAACTGTGGATGCATCAAGATATTTATTTATCATTCTTCTTAATTCTATAGAAAATATTTTATTTAAATTGTAAGAAAAAAGATAAATAAATGTATATACATTTACGGTTGATTTTGTGCCTTTGGAGCTTGTACTTATTCTCCATATTATCGACTTTGTTCTTGTACTACTGTCATGTAGGACATTTCGTTAATTATTTAACTTTGACTTTACTATGGGACTACATATATTAAAACTAAATGAAACTTTTTTAGATTCAAATAAGACACTTTAAACTTTAAAAATTAAAACAAAATTATATCCAAATACAGAAATTAATTTAATACTTTATCCTTTTCTTTAAATGACTAAATTAATTTCTTATAAATGGTGAATCTTGCCTTTAATCCAACTGCTGAATTTACAAGTGCTGGCATAAAGATGAAACCCCCACATGTTTCTATTGGTCATGAAACCTCCACGTTAAAATATCTCAAACTACAATTTAAAATAAGAATTGTATTCCTGATATATAAATTACCACCTTCTACTCTCTCCTCCTCGGTGAAACTTGAAAGTATTAAAGGAGTAATAATTAAGTCTATAATTTATTTTTTATGGCGATGATGAATTCATACTTTCATTGGTTAATAAGAGAAAAATTATCAAGTTGTTATTGAATTTGATAACACAAATGATCTAACAATTAAGTTTATGATGAACAATGGTTAAAGTTATTCATCATCATATGTAGTTTAGGAATCAAATTAAAAAAATTAATTCAAAATTAGCTGCACAGAGGATAAATTTAATATTTAATTAACTTAATTAGTTATTTGTACACTTCTTAAAATTCAAATATTGTATTTTCCTTTTCAAATCCTATACTTTGTTTGAACTATTAGGATGTAGCATTTAGAGGAAAAAAAGACAAAGGTAGGACATATACTATTCTTGGGCAAATAAATTTTTTAAATTAGAAAAGTTTACTTGTTGATGTCAAATGTAAATTTTAACTATTATTACGTCTATAAAATATATAATGAGAATATTAAAAAATTAATTTATTTTTTTCTAAATATTTTTTATTATATCTAATTTATAAAAAAATATTATATCAAATACTTAAATTCAAAATCTTTAAATTATAAACAACTCATCATCTTAATTACTAATTTTATTTTTATTATTTTTAAATATATTTAATAAATAA
Organism: Arachis hypogaea; assembly: GCF_003086295.3. Classification (NCBI taxonomy): domain Eukaryota; kingdom Viridiplantae; phylum Streptophyta; class Magnoliopsida; order Fabales; family Fabaceae; genus Arachis; species Arachis hypogaea. The sequence continues at coordinate 133,643,673 of NC_092038.1, forward strand.
CAAGATAAATCAATAGACACATTTATTAATACACTAGTAGTAATAAAGTAAGTCATAATATTGGTCTAAGCATAAGGATGACACTATAAGATAGTGAAGACGAAGACAACATCCACTTTATTTCTTGAGTAAAATCCAATTCAATTTTCTCAAAGGTTAAGTGGAGAAGAATTATTATTCTCCGAAGTGATATCATAAAAAAGAGTAATTACAGCCTAAAAATCTTTTAAAATAAAAAATAATATGGCCAAAAAAACGAGAAAAGAGAATGGTGATATTATTATGTTGATGACAGCAAAAAAGATAATGATAATGAAAAGTATGTTTGCATATTGAAATAATATATAAAGATCAAAATTAGGACAATAAGTTACTTAATTAAACTAGTTTAAAGATTATGGTGGATTTAAGATTGAATGTAAATTGTTACAGGATGTAGCGGTTTATGTTAGTACGTATGTGATCAGAAATCGTTGCAGGGTATAGCGGTTTCTGAAGAAACTAAACCATAAAGAAACCACGAGAGGTTATAGCGGTTTCTTCTCAATTTTGTGGTTTTGAAAACCGTGTGATCCTACAGCGGTTTCTTTATATAGTGAATGTCTATAAATACTCAGTACGAGGCAATGGTAAAGTAGTATAGTATCATTTTCACAAATTAAATGTAGAGTGAAAAGTTTTTTAATTCTAGTACATTACTATGAAAAAATTCAAAAAAATAAAAGGCACAGTGTGAAGTTTACTGATAGAGAACCAGTGAGTGTTTTTATCCGGTTATCAAATACGTTGTTAGAGCTAAAAATCACTATATTACAAAAAGTGGGTGTGTGTGGGATAAAGTGGGTGAAGAAGTTATTCTACCCCGTCTGATTCCGGATATTGCGGGTGAAGGTGAACTAGATCGGATTGAAAATGCGATGTGAGAGGATGATTTGGACGAAAAACCTGTTGACATTGTTGGAGACAGTGATGAGGATACCCAAACTAACCCATTGACACATCAGGGGCCGTCAAGTTTCGGCACACAGCAACATCCTCCACACTTCTCAACCCTGAATTTGGAAGACATCAGCCAACAATCGGACATATATCCTACTGTTAGGAGTCAAGGATTGCATGAGAAAAATGATACTATGGAATTTTAGATTGGCCAATCTTTCCAAAGTAAGGAGGGAGTTGTGTTGAGTGTAAAGGATTATAGCATTCGTCGTGGAGTTGAGTACAGGGTGATAGAGTCAGATCATCGTAAGTACCATGGAAGATGCAAGGAGTTCGGTAAATGTTGCACGTGGTTGATTCGCATCACACTTCGGCAACAAAAGAGTACCTAGGAGGTTAGAAGGTACAACGGACCTCACACTTGTTTGGCTACCTCGATTTCAAGTAATCACCGATAGCTTGATCATCATGTCATTTATGCGAGAATCTTTCCGTTGGTTAGGGCCAATAACGATTACGATAAAAGTGTTTCAAGAAGCTACCAAAGCAACCTATGGATTCAGGACTAATTACAGGAAGGTCTGGATGACAAAATAGAAGGCAGTAGTACAGATCTACGGAGATTGGAAAGAATTATATGTCAAGTTGCCCCATTGCATCCTGGGTGTGCAGTTTACCATGGAGAAAACCGTTGCTGTTGAAGACTTCTCCGGTTAGAGTTGGTGATCAGCTTGATGAATCTACCGTGTACTTTCATCATCTTTTCTGGACATTTCCTCCTTGTATTTAGTTATTTTGACATTGCAAGCCACTGGTCAGTATTGACGATATTCATTTGTATGGCAAGTATGGTGGTACTTCGCTTCTGGCTATCGCGTAAATAGAAACTCGAATATCTTGCCCATTACTTTTACACTCGTATATGCATACAGTATCCTAATTCACATCAGCTGGTAGTACCTTGAACCTCTCAAGAAACTATGTGAAGTAGACTGTGAACTGCTGCAACTCGTCGAATAACTCTTGAAACCACCCCCAAGTCGGTCTGCCATCCTCCATAAACTGATCGAAGTATGTGAGGCACCCAATAACAGCCTTCCTATCAATGGACAACCCCAGCTAATATGCCACATCTTGCAGCGTGATGGTGCACTCTCCGAACAGCATATGAAAATTGTGCGTATCAGGATGCCACTTCTTAATAAATACGCTGACCAGAGACTCATCCAACCAAAACCAACGCCTATCCAGCCCAATCAAGTGGTACAAACCAGCTATCTCCAAATAAGGTATGATCCTTTTATGTAAAGGCATATTATGTTGCCTTCAAACACTGTAAATACACCTACTTGACTGCATGATGTGAGAAAAATAACCACATCCTAATTAAATTCTAATACTTACAAGTCTAAACCATAATTTATAATCCGATACAAAAACTACGAGTGTCTTATCTATCCAATCTTAACTAAAATTTTAAATATAGTTCTCTTAACATTATTTTTAAGTCTAATTTTATTAAAATAGAGAAATACGTATGACCTTTTACATAAAAATATAAGACAAATGTTAATGTACTTTAGAACAAGTAAAAAAATCTCCAACTTTTAAATTTAGAGTAAAGTATTGTTTTTGTACCCAACGTTTGGGGTAAATTCTAAAGTTGTTCCTAACGTTTCAATCGTTCTATTTAAGTCCCTAACGTTTCAAAATTGACTCAATGTTGTCCTGCCGCTAGGGATCCGTTAACAGAATTGATGGCGGGACAAAATTGAGACGATTTTGAAACGTTAGGGACTTAAATAGGACGAAAACGTTAGGAACAAAAACGGTACATAAAAATAAATTTTTATTTTATTTTATTTTTCAATAATATTAATTTTTTACTGTACATAGTATTCAATTATTTTTTAATTACATCTAAATAAATTATAATTAGTCACATTACTTTCATTTTAAATAAATTTATTTTTTTATAATTTTAAAGAATTTTGATACATTAGAGACAAAAGGTATAATTTATATACTATTCATTCTACAAACATTTCATGATAACTAAAAATCTTTAAGAGTAAAATTATAAAAAAATTAATTTATTTAAAATGAAAGTAATATGATTAAGTGTAATTTATTTATATGTGATTAAAAAATAATTGAATACCATGTATAGTAAAAAATTGATATTATTGAAGGATAAAATTAAAATTTATTTCTATGTATCATTTTTGTCCCCAACGTTTTCGTCCTATTTAAGTCCCTAACGTTTTAAAACCGTCTCAATTTTGTCCCGCCGTCAATTCAATTAACGGATCCCTAACGGCAGGACAACATTGAGTCAGTTTTGAAACGTTCGGGACTTAAATAGGATGATTGAAACGTTAAGGACAACTTTAGGACTTACCCCAAACGTTGGGGACAAAAACGATACTTTACTCTTTAAATTTATAAGTCCTAAATTTTAAAATTTAAAATTTTAATGTTCAAATACTAAACTACAAACCTTCTGCATTTAGAATTTTAATTTCTTAATTTTAAACTTTAAATCTTAAATTTCAAATACTAAACTATAAACCTTAAATTCTGTATTCTAATTCTTATATCCTAAATACTATATTTTATGTTATAAACTTTAATACTTAAAAGAAAACAAACTTACCTATTCATTGATGCCGCAGGCAACGTGAGCAACGCGGTTGAGTCGGTACAAGCTGCTTTCGTCTATTTTGGTCCCACTTGAAAATGACTCCTCTAGAAATTCCAAATGGCCAAATCCTCTCCAAGCCTCTGCCTCCTTCTCTCAATCCACAATTCTCTCTAAACCAAATTCTCTCTCTAACTTTTGGTTTGTATTTCAAATGAAGAATCTGCTACTATCTAAAGCGGTTTTATAGGCACATGTAAATCGCAACACCCACCTGCAGTTTGTGCAACTAACACATTTTTCAGAATAATTACCCAAATCAGTCTCCAACGATTTTAAAAGCGGACATTTTAGTTTCCAAAAAAATTAATACACGGATCAATCCCCAAATTTTTACTCCGATAGACAAATCAGTTCCCAGTTTATTTTCCAGCAGAGTAATTACCAGATCAGTCCCCAAGGATTTTAAAAATGGACATTTTAGTCCCAAAGAAAATTAATATACAGATCAATCCTCAACGTTTTTCTCCGTCAGACATAACATTCCTCCATCCAAAAAAATTATTATTAGAGTAAAGTATCGTTTTTTGTCCCCAACGTTTGGGGTAAATCCTATTTGTGTCTCTAATGTTTAAATTGTCCTATTTGTATCCCTAATGTTTGTAAAAGTGATTCATTGTTATCCTGCCATCAATTACACATCATGAACACTTTAGTTTGAGTTTTAAAGATCTCTTCTTGAAGTTAGAATACAAATGTTTGGGATGGAATCGATGATCCACTCCGAAAAATAGCTCATCAAAAGTTGAAACTAATTCCTACAACATTTATATAATTCACTTTTCTAGGGACATAATTGAATCTAAACACAAATAGTGGGTATAATATTAAAATCGAACACATCTAAGTGAGACCTAATTGAGAATGAATGCATCCAAGTGAGAATAATTAAAAAATATAATCTGATTTGTTAGTATAATTGATCGTAGGATAACATTGAATCACTTTTATAAACGTTAGGGATACAAATAGGACGATTTAAACGTTAGGGATACAAATAGGACTTACCACAAACGTTGGGGACAAAAACGATACTTTACTCTTATTATTATTATTATTATTATTATTATTGAGTGACTATGTATGTGTGTGTATATAGAGTAAAGTATCGTTTTTGTCCCCAACGTTTGGGGTAAATCCTATTTGTGTCCCTAACGTTTAAATCGTCCTATTTGTATCCCTAACATTTGTAAAAGTGATTCAATGTTATCCTACCGTCAATTACACATCATGAGCGCTTTAGTTTGAATTTTAAAAATATCTTATTGAAGTTATAATACAAATGTCTGGGATAGAATTGATGATCCACCCCGAAAAATAGCTCATCAAAAGTTGAAACTAATTCCTACAACATTTACATAATTCAGTTTCCTAGGGACATAATTGAATCTAAACACAAATAGTGGGTATAATATTAAAATCGAACACATCCAAGTGAGACCTAATTGAGAATGAATACATTCAAGTGAGAATAATTGAAAAATATAATCTGATTTGTTAGTATAATTGATAGTAGGATAATATTGAATCACTTTTATAAACGTTAAGGATACAAATAGGACGATTTAAATGATAGGGACACAAATAGGACTTACCCCAAACGTTGAGGACAAAAACAATACTTTACTCGTATATATATATACTTTTTTATATTAGAAATATATACATAAGAATCTAATGAATAAATTTATCATTATTTTTGTTCAAAAAATACAAAAAATATGATATAGTATTATTATGCAATTAATAATAATAATAATAATAATAATAATAATAATAATAATAATAATAATAATAATAATAATAATAATAATTTTATTTTATTTTTTTTGGATGAAGGACTGTTATGTCTGATAAAGAAAAACGTTGGTGATTGATCTGTATATTAATTTCTTTAGGGACTAAAGTGTCCGTTTTTTAAATTCTTGGGGATTGATTTGAGTAATTACTTTGCTGAAAAATGAACCGGGGATTGATTTGTCTGCCGGAGTAAAACCTTGGAGATTGATCTGTGTATTAATTTTTTTTAGAGACTAAAATGTCCATTTTTAAAATCCTTAGGGACTGATTTGGGTAATTGTTCCATTTTTTCAAAAAATCGTTAGTCTCTTGTGGTTTCTTCAGATTTAAATTCTTTCAAAATACACATTGTAGCGGTTTCTGGCCACACGCATTTCAACGTAAATCGCTACACCCGTATAGCAATTTACGTTCAACTTCTAAACCACCATAGCTTTCCGCAATTTCTATAGTTATATAAATGTTTCATTTGCGTCTGCATTATTGAAAAGTTGTATTTTGGTAATTATGGTTTCCAAACATACAATTTAAATAAGTAACTTATCCTAAAAGCTATGATGATGGTGATGAAAAATGTGGTGATAATGATGGTTATAATTGGTCTTATACTTGAAATTTTTCTGTGAAAGTTTAAAATTTTCGTAAATTACAAATAAAATTTTTATAAAACTAATATTTATTATTATTTAAAAAGTTTTTTAATAAAAAATTTATATTATTTTAAAATAATTTTGTTAGGGTCGAAGTATTTTTTTTCACAAAAATTGCTGGAAAAAAAGGAAGCAACTGTATTAAGTCTTTCTTCTTATATCTCATTCCTTAATTTTTTTTTTATTTTCATTAATTTTTTCATGACAGAAAAGTATTTTTTTTATATCCATTTTTACAAAAATAACCCTGTTTAAAAATTTTCATTATCATCCTAGTCTAAGAAAAATATTTAATTGATACAAAAATACAAGTTTAACAAGATGAAATGAACCTTTTTAATGGAGAGAATTCACTAGTTGTTTGATAAAATAGATGAAGAAAAAACATGATATATAAACACGTTCACAACTTTATGAATGACATTAAAGATAAGTTTGGTATTACTACTTGGAAAAAATACATTTATTTATAAAAAAAATAAATAGAAGTTGATATTTCATTTTACTGTTTAGTAAACCAAAACATTTTGAGTGGTTTTTATTTTTTATTTTTCATTTTTTTAACTTTTAGAGATTCTTTAGGAATTTTTTAGAATTCTTTATGAAATAGAACTTTTCTAATATAATATTTTACTAATAAAACATTATCTACACACATAAAGTTATATATATATATAAATATTTTGTTTAAGAACAATTTTTACTTTATTTTATCAAACCAAATTATTATAGCTTTTGAAGAGCCGTGTCTATAAAATCGAGAGTTCAATAAATTTTGAAAAATCACAATATCTAATTTATCATTTGTAGTGTTGATTGAGTGTGAATATATTTAAATTAAATAGAAAATTCTAATTATATATATTTATATAAATACATAAACATCAAAAGAATATAATATTAGAATTTTTATACTATAAAAAATATAAACTATCAATTAACCACAATATATAATACATATAATATTTAAAAAAATAAAGTTATTTAATACAAAATTTAATTAGTAATATATGTAAATTAATATATTTTATATACAAGATACACTGATTTTATTTCAATAATAAAATCTATTAAAAAAGTTTTTAATATTAAAAAATAAAAATTTTAATTAAAAATAACAGAGTATAACTATTTTGATATACCTAAGAATAATACATATATATATATATATATATATATATATATATAAATAATTTTTTATAAATAAAAAATGAGTACATTAAGTACTAAGTGTTTGTTTGAGCATAATTAAATTAATAAAAAATATTTTTTTAATAAAAAAAGATTATTTTTTATTTTTTTAATGTGTTTGGCAAATTTTTAATAATAAAAATAAAAATACTAAAAAAATAAAAAATATATCTTTTGAAAAGCTACACTGTACATCTTTTTTTAAAAGATATTTATTTCTTAAAAAAATATCTTTAATATAATAAATAAAATATACTTTTATCTTATCTTATCCAAACACAATTAATAAATAATAATATTTTTGTATATAAAATATCCAAACATAAAATTACTTTTATTTTTATAAAATTTTTTTAAAAAAATATCATTAAAAGAATAAACCCTATGCAGAGAATATAATGAAAACAAAAAATGCTATATATACAAGCATGAGACGGGGAAGATTGAGATTCCCACTCTGTCTTGATTATTATTTATAGGGAGCTACTCAAATGAAGATGCAAAAAACATCTTTTTATGAAGATGCTTTGTATAAAAGTGTGATTTATTGATTTGGCCACACTTCAAATAAAAACAACACTTTTATAACATATCAAAATCTAACCCTACACTCCATCATCTAAGGGTCAAAAAAAAAAATCATCACATGAAGACAATTATAATATCTTCATGGGAGTACCCACCTACATATGTGTATATCTCCGTCTTTACACTAGTGGTTGTTCCTCACTGGTATCTACACCCTTCCTTTTGGCCTCTTCTTCCCTCACTTCGACCCATAGTCTCTCACTCACTTATACTCTCTTTCTCTCTCTTCACCACTTTCCACCACGCTACACTTTCTAGTGCCTTCTGCTATGGCATCCGTCATCGAATCTGCCTGGCAGGTACTCTCTCTTTCTTTCTTTTCATTTTGTTTATCCCTTTCAGCTTCTATATTTTTCGCATTCTTCCTTCTTCTCCGCTTCTTCCCTCTAGATTAGTACTAGATTTGCTTATTTTTTTAATTTTTTCATTTTTTAAAAGGCATTATGATCTTGTCACATGCGTTTTCACTTTTCAGTAATCGATTTCAGATACAGTAACTTATCTTTTTTTTCTTTTTATATAAAAAAAGTTATTTATATTTTTCAGCGAGTTGATGATGGTGTGTGAGTGTGATATCATAATGCGTTTGTTCAGGACTGCGTTGTCACGTAGGGACCATGATGGTTGTTTGATTGCATTCTGATTTTGACACTTTTGGTTCATAATGCTTGCTGGATCATACTCTATGGATATTTCATGTTAATATTTATTATATTATCACCTTAATTCTTGCTCAGATTATAATAATTATTAAAAAGGACCCAATAAATTATGACAGCTGAAAGCATTGTACAGTTGAAGTGATGCTCAACATAAGATTTGAGCTGATTCTGATTCACTCACCTACAATAAATTTGTTGAATCTCACATTTTTTTATAGTAACGGTTGAATCTTTGGAAGAGGTTGAAGAGCGATGCAATTCGATGTGATACGAATTTAATTGACAATTTGTTGATGAAAATCTCACAACTTTGTCATACGTTTTGTAGATCACTATTTTACGATGATAGAAGAATTGGTGTTTTTTCTTCTTTTTAAATATGTAATGGATACAAGATATGGAATTTACTGGTTTTTCTGTGCTGCACTTTCAGTATTTGATCACACATTTCAGCGACTTTCAGCTAGCATGTTTGGGCAGTTTCTTTCTACACGAAAGTGTTTTCTTCTTATCTGGACTTCCTTTTATATGGCTTGAGAGGGCTGGGTGGCTGACCAAGTATAAAATTCAGGTTTTCTCTTATTCTGCTTTAAAGTGTAGAATTGGTTTAGTGTTTTTTTCTAGATATTAGATGCCTTGTGTTTTGTTTTCATGCTTTTCTCCAAAGGAGCTTAAGAAATTTGTTTATAGAAGGAACTAACTGCTACAATGTAGTTTGTTTGGTCTTGTTGGACCCAAGCCATAGGATGACTCTTTGTTCTTGATACCAATTATTTGCTTCTTCCCTGTTTTGACATTGTGCTAAAATAATATATTCTGACTTCATAAAAACTAAAGCAATGTACTCTTTATTTATATATTAGAAGGCCTTGAAATGACACTTGCTGTTGATTGTCAAATGTCAACCTTTTGAGAAGCCATTTAGTTCATTTTGATATATACTTATATCCAATTTGGGAGAGAATTTGAAATTTTTCTATTGTAGCTATATTCTGTTTACTCCATTGCATATGCCTGATATGCTGCTCACTAGATCACTATCCCGATCATCTTCCTTCATTTGCTGTATAGTCTGTTCAACGCGAAGATTTACAATTGTTGCTAATACTTGTTTTCATGCAGGCAAAAATTAACAGCCCTTCCTCCCAGGGAAAATGTATTATTCGCTTGTTGTTGTATCATTTCGGTGTCAACCTACCTGTTATGATTTTTTCATATCCTGTTTTTACATACATGGGCATGCGGAGTAGTCTTCCACTTCCATCCTGGTATTTTCAGGTTCTTTAGAACATCCTGGTTATTTTGGCCTAATGACTTTTAAAATAGGAATTTTATGTGAACGTTTAGAATATATCTTTCCTGTAAGCTTACTTAGCAAGATCGAATTTTGGTTTGACAGGAGAGTAGTTCTTGCTCAAATAATCTTTTACTTCATTTTGGAGGATTTTGTATTCTACTGGGGACATAGGGTATTGCACACAAAATGGTTGTACAAGCATGTACACAGTGTTCATCATGAGTAAGTATTAATATTATGTGTATTATGTCGTATTGGCTTATTATTTTTCTTTATTTATGAATTATTTTGCCCTATTACTTAAACTACCAAGGTGTTTCATTATATTGTGAAGATATGCTACACCATTTGGACTTACTTCTGAATATGCTCATCCTGCGGAGATACTTTTCCTTGGATTTGCTACCATTGTTGGTCCTGCTGTCACTGGGCCTCATTTGATAACTCTTTGGCTATGGATGGTTCTTAGAGTCCTTGAGACAGTTGAAGCACACTGTGGTTACCATTTTCCATGGAGTCCTTCGAATTTCTTGCCATTGTACGGGGGGTGAGTGTCATGTTCCTTTTTCACTTGACATCATCATTTTTCTGATATATTTAGTTAGTACGCTCTTTAAAACCTTGCTTCTTCACTTTTAGTGCTGATTTTCATGACTATCATCACCGGTTGCTGTACACAAAATCCGGAAACTATTCATCAACATTCACTTACATGGACCGGTAAGTTTTCAACGTTCTTTAAAGGTATTGGTATTGGTTTTTAGAATATAAGATGGTCTGACTATGACTTGTTAATGCTTTGGATATTCCATTTCTTATGGCTGACAATGTTAACGTGACATTTTTTCCACTATAATAGGATATTCGAAACTGATATAGGGTACAGAAAGTTGAAAGCATCCAAGAGTGCAGAAATTGAATTCAGCAGCGAACAAAAGAAAAAATGATGGAGCAAATTCTTTGTAACCATTGCAGAAATTAGAATTTTGAATTCTCATCCTGAGGGTAAAATTAGAAAAATATCGTGTATTCAATGTGTTATTGTGTGTTTTTAGTTGTTTCTTGTCAAGAACGTGTGCAGACGGCTTTCTTTTGGACATTTATGCCTTTGTTATTCATAAGAATTCGGTGACATTAGTTTTGGTTGGATGGTTTTATCCCCATTGTGCGTCTAATATTCTTAATTCCTATTCTTTGTTGGCGCACATCATTTGTATTGTTTGATTTTAAGGGAGTTTATTTAAGGAAAGTAGCTGTTCCTTCACATGTTAAGCCTATTCAAGCTCGAGTCTAAGCTTCATTCTCACTCTTGTTTATATGGATTTCTTTGTGTTTGGTTTAGCGTTTGGAGTATTAAATATAAATTTATTATATTTATCTATTTTTTCTTCCTTTAAAGGCAAACGCAATTTTATCATCAAACCCACGACTAGCTAAAGCCAAAAATTACGTATTCTATTCTTCAAGCTAGCGTTTACCTAAAGCTAAGAATTCTAGCTTTTATGTTCACTTCTTTTAAATTGAAATTTATTTCTTATTTACCGATTTTATGCTTTATTTATATCATGAATTTTGTTGTTTTTATAATATTTTTTCTCTATTACTTTTTCATGCATATTATTTTTTATAAAGTTCTTATTATTTTTTGTTTATATGAATTTTTTTTACCGTTATTGTTATTTTTTGTGCTTTGTATTATGATTCTATTAATTTTATTAGAGTACTAAAGAGTACTGAGAGTATTAAAAAAAATTTATTAAAATTTATAATAAAATTATAAGATAATATAAAATAATTAGTTAAATTTATGTTTTTTCAGTAATTTTTTTATCTGAAAATAATTTTTAATAATATAACCCAAATAATATTTAATTTATTATAATTTATTTTGATATAAAAATTATCAAACTTCTTTTTTATTTGAATTATAATTTATTGACAACTTCAAACCTCTAATGATACCTTAGAATCAATCTTATTCTATAAATATGTTTGCACGTATAATATTTTTTTGGGTAAAGTATATTTTTTGTCCTTAAAGTTTGGCAAAAATTTTAAAAATACCCCTAAGTCTTATTTTGTTTTAATTTTGTCCCAAAAGTTTTCGATTTGCATCAAATATACCATCGACGGCTAAATTTTTAAAAAATGTAAGACCAATCTAACAATAACGCATGAAAATTATGCTTGAATTGCTTGTATTGAGGGTTGTTCTTATGAAATTGTTATTGAATTGGTCTTAAATTTTTTGAAAAATTAGCCGTCACGAGTATATTTGATGTAAATCGAAAACTTTTGGGACATAATTAAAACAAAATAAAACTTAGAAGTATTTTTAAAACTTTTGTCAAACTTCAGAGACAAAAAATATACTTTATCCTATTTTTTTTAATTTCTTTTTGAAAGGTTGTGCTCATACTATTATCAATATTTATTTTGATTAACAACCAGCAACAAACTAGTGCATATTAAAAAAAAACTCGATGAAAGAATTATATTGCACGTTGTTCTAAAACTACAGCACACATATCTCCATTCTTATTTGTTATTAATTATTGTGATTGATTATACTGTTTAAATAAAATCCCGATCTAAGAATATATGGAATTAGAAGATACTGTTTAGTCTATTGTAATTTTGTCTTAAATTATGCATTCAACTCTCGTCTACAACTGGCATATCTACCTTTAATCACCATGACTAATTCAATTGTATGTACTTTGGCATCGGAGTGTCTTTGCAGGTACCACCCCCCATTCTCTCACATCGAAGTCGGACGAGGGCCTTGGAGCATCAATCCGCTTGGATACTCCATCATTCCAACGATTGGGCCAGCCAAACTAATCCAACCCAATAATCTCCGGTTACCCACCGTAACATTGGAGCCGTTGCCGGGGACCCGAGAGATCAACCAGTAAAGGCGGACATGTCACAGGAAGACGGTCATGTGGCATCAGATTCCGAACAAGAGAATCTGGATACCGGAAACCACGACGTAGACCTGACCCCTCACCAGGAAACCAACGACCAACACAGGGAAGGAACCTTCGGATTTAAAAATCCGAAGACAAATTTCTCGGAGGGGCGTGAGTCAGAAAAGGATGGACCACCCCACGCAACTGAACTAATGGGGCTAGTCCATGTCCACCAAAGTCGCTTGGAACAGCTGGAACAGGAACGGGAGCGACAAAGGGAGATAGAAAAGCACCTAAGAGAGGAGATGGATCGACGAAAAGAGTTAGAGAAAAAACTCTTAAAATTAGAATCCTCCCTCAGAGGTCGGAACTCCCGTGAAGATCGAGAAGAGTCGCCCCCAGGAGGGGAGGACCCTTTCAGTGAGGACATAATGAGGGCAAAAGTTCCAAAAAACTTTAAAAGCCCCAATATGGACCTCTATGACGGAACCACCGATCCAAAGCATCATCTAAGCAACTTTAAAAGTCGGATGTATCTGGCTGATGCTTCTGATGCAACGCGCTGCAAAGCTTTCCCGACCACCTTATCGAAAGCAGCGATGAAATGGTTCGATAGTCTCCCTCCAAGGTCGGTCACCAGCTTCGAGGACCTCTCGAGGAAGTTTCTGATGAGGTTCTCCATTCAGAAAGATAAAGTAAAGCATGCACCGAGCCTCCTGGGAATAAAGCAGGAGGTCGGAGAACCCCTACGAGATTATATGGAAAGATTCAACAAAGCATGCTTAGAGATTCAAGACCTGCCCACCGAGGCAGTCATTATGGGGCTAGTAAATGGACTTAGGAAAGGTTCCTTCTCACAATCCATATCAAAAAGGCACCCCACCTCCCTGAGTGATGTACAAGAAAGAGCTGAAAAGTACATCAACATGGAGGAAAATGCCAGGCTGAGAGAGTCGAGCTGGCGACCTGGGCACCTTCCCTCAATAAAAGAGAAAGAAAGGGAGCCCAAGAAGAAAGAAGACCTCGGTCCTAACAGGCCCAGGAAATATCACTCTTATACTCTAAAGGTTTCTATAGTGGACGTATACAGAGAAATTTGCAATACTGAAATGCTGCCACCTCCCAGGCCCATTAAAAATAAAAAAGGGGGGAGTCGCAGCGACTACTGTGAGTACCATAAAATATATGGTCACTCGACAAATGACTGTTACGACCTTAAAAATGTGATAGAAAAGCTGGCCAGAGAAGGCCGACTTGACAGATATCTCATAGAAAGGTCGGACAATCATGGGAAGAGAAAGCGAGACGATGCGGATAGAAGAGACCCACCACCGCAGACTCTGGAGAGACATATACATATGATCTCAGGAGGATTCGCAGGAGGGGGACTCACCAAGTCCGCTCGCAAAAGACACCTCAAGCGAGTATACCAGATCGGAAATCAATCATCCGACCTCCCCACTATCTCATTTACAAAAGAGGATGGGCAAGGAGTAATCCCTGAACACGACGATCGAGTGGTAATAACTATGATCCTAGCTAATGCCCATCTCCACAGAACCCTAGTAGATCAAGGAAGCTCGGCGGATATCCTTTTCAAACCCGCGTTTGACAAACTGGAGCTGGATGAAAAGGAATTAAGAGCCTACCCCGACACCTTGTACGGGCTAGGCGATACGCCAATAAAATCACTAGGATTTATACCCATCCACACTACCTTCGGAAAGGGGAAAAAATCCAAAACTCTGAGTATAGACTTTATAGTCATCGACGTAGGGTCAGCATACAATGCCCTAATCGGTAGAACCACCCTGAATCGACTCGGAGCGGTGGTGTCTACCCCCATCTTTGCATGAAATTTCTGACACCTGCGGGAATAGCAACAGTGCGGGGAGACCAGAAATTGGCAAGAAAGTGTTACAATGAAAGCCTGAACCTGAGGGGAAAAGGCAAAGAGATTCACACCATAGAGCTCGGTGGTGCAAGGGCCAAAGAAGAGCTACGACCACAGCCAGGAGGAAAAACTGAAGAAATACCAGCATAGGAGCCAACCTAGGGGAGACCCTGAAGCAAGGGTTGACTAAGCTCCTAAGAGACAATTTCGACCTCTTCGCCTGGAAGGCTTCCGACATGCCCGGGATAGACCCCGAGCTCATGTCCCACAAGCTCTCGGTACATTCGGGATCCCGACCTGTACAACAGAAAAGACGCAAGCTCGGCCCGGAACGAGCCCTAGTGGTGGAAGAGCAAGTTCAGGCACTCCTAGAAGCCGACTTCATTAGAGAAGTTAAATATCCAACATGGCTAGCAAATGTAGTTCTAGTCAAGAAGCAAAACGGCAATTGGAGGATGTGTGTTGACTACACCGACTTAAATAAAGCATGTCCCAAAGACCCTTATCCACTCCCGAGTATTGATACCCTAGTAGACTCTAGCTCGGGATATCAATACTTGTCGTTCATGGATGCCTACTCGGGATATAACCAAATCCCGATGTATGAGCCAGACCAAGAGAAAACATCATTCATCACGCCCAGAGCTAATTTTTGCTACGTGGTCATGCCATTTGGATTAAAAAATGCAGGGGCCACATACCAAAGGCTGATGAATAAGGTGTTCGCCCCTCACCTTGGGAGCTTAATGGAAGTCTACATCGACGACATGCTAGTAAAAACCAAGGAAGGAGTCGACCTCTTATCAGACCTCTCGCAAGTCTTCGACACCATAAGGCTACACGGGATGAGGCTAAATCCCGCAAAATGTGTCTTCGCGGTAGAGGCTGGAAAATTCCTAGGTTTTATGCTAACACAGAGAAGGATTGAAGCAAATCCCGATAAGTGTAAAGCTATCCTGGAAATGAAGAGCCCGACTTGCTTAAGAGAGGTTCAGCAATTGAACGGCCGACTTGCAGCCCTCTCCAGGTTCTTGGCAGGATTAGCACTCAAATCCCTTCCACTGTTTTCTTTATTAAGAAAGGGATGCCAGTTCCAATGGACTCCGGAATGCGAAGAAGCATTCCAGGAGTTCAAAAGGTTCTTGAGTCAACCGCCAATCCTAACCCGACCTCTAGTCGGGGAAGATCTCGTCCTTTATTTGTCCGTAGCAGACAAAGCTGTCGCTTCAGCCCTGATAAGGGAGGACGAGGTCGGACAGCATCCAATCTACTTCATCAGCAAAGTTCTACAAGGCCCCGAGCTAAGGTACCACAAACTAGAGAAGTTTGCCTACTCCTTAACAATAGCCTCACGAAGGCTACAG
This sequence comes from Arachis hypogaea, assembly GCF_003086295.3. Lineage (NCBI taxonomy): Eukaryota > Viridiplantae > Streptophyta > Magnoliopsida > Fabales > Fabaceae > Arachis > Arachis hypogaea. Next base: position 133,659,674 of record NC_092038.1, read on the forward strand.
CCTTACTTTCAAGCACATACAATAAGAGTCCGAACGAACCAACCCATGAAGCAAATCCTCCAAAAGACGGATGTTGCGGGGAGAATGGTTCAATGGGCAATAGAGCTCTCCGAGTTCGATTTGAAGTATGAAACTTGGACAGCAATCAAAGCCCAATGCCTCACTGACTTCATAGCTGAGTACGCAGGAGACCAAGAGGAAAAGCCAACTACATGGGAACTCTATGTAGATGGATCCTCAAATAAAACAGGAAGCGGTGCAGGCATAATACTGGCGGATGAAAGGGGAACTCAAATAGAGGTATCCCTCAAATTCGAATTTCCAGCTTCAAATAACCAGGCAGAATATGAAGCCCTGATTGCAGGATTGAAGCTGGCAGAAGAAGTCGGTGCAACAAAAGTGATGATATACAGTGACTCTCAGGTGGTGACCTCCCAGATAAATGGAGAGTATCAGGCCAAAGACCCAAACATGAAGAGATACCTGGAAAAAACTCTGGAATACCTCGGACGCTTTGCCGAAACCGAAGTTAAGCATATAACTCGGGATCTCAATAGCAGAGCAGACGCCCTCTCTAAATTAGCAAGTACTAAGCCAGGAGGGAATAATAGAAGCCTGATCCAGGAAACTCTCTAAGAACCTTCTGTAGTAAAAGCAGAGGGCATACAAGATATCCTCGAGGTATCCGGGCTAAATCTCGGATGGATGAATCCTCTGGTCGAATACCTAAAATTCGACATCCTCCCCAAAGAGGAAAAAAAGGCCAAGAAAATTCGGAGGGAAGCACAATATTACACTCTGGTTAAAAATATCATTTATAAAAGAGGAATATCAATGCCATTGTTGAAGTGCGTACCGACCTCAAGGACCACTGAAGTGCTAGAGGAGGTCCACAATGGGATCTGCGGAAACCATCTCGGAGCCAGGTCGCTAGCCAGAAAAGTAATCCGAGCTGAATTCTACTGGCCGACCTTGCAGAAAGATGCCACAGAATTTGTGAAAAAATGCCAACCTTGCCAAATACATGCAAATTTCCACATAGCTCCCCCCGAGGAGCTCATTAGTATAACTTCTCCCTGGCCCTTCGCAAAATGGGGAATGGATTTGTTAGGTCCTTTTCCCCAGGCGCCAGGGCAAGTCAAATACTTAATTGTGGGAATAGACTACTTCACAAAGTGGATAGAAGCAGAACCATTGGCCACCATCACCGCCCAGAGAAGTCAGAGGTTCCTCTACAAAAATATCATCACAAGGTATGGGATACCTCACTCCATTACCACGGATAATGGAACCCAGTTCACCAATTCCACCTTCAGAAGCCTAGTGGCCAGTATGAAAATCAAACACCAGTTCACCTCGGTGGAACACCCACAAGCAAATGGACAAGCCGAGGCAGCCAACAAAGTCATACTAGCGGGGCTAAAGAAAAGACTACAAGATGCAAAAGGAGCCTGGACAGAGGAGCTCCCCCAAGTGTTGTGGGCTTATCGGACGACACCCCAATCTGCAACTGGAGAAACACCCTTCCGACTTGTCTATGGGGTAGAAGCTATGATACCAGTAGAAATCAGTGAACAAAGCCCAAGAGTGATTCTCCATGACGAAATCGGAAACATACAGGGGCATAAAGAGGAGCTCGAGTTGCTCCCCGAAGTCCGAGAACAAGCCCAGATAAGAGAAGCAGCGCTGAAGCAAAGGATGGCTACCAGATACAACAAAAAAGTCATTCGAAGAAGTTTCGCACTAAGCGATCTGGTCTTAATCAGAAACGACATAGGAGTCAACAAATCGGGGGAAGGAAAACTCGCTGCCAATTGGAAAGGACCCTACAAAGTTAGCGAGGTCTTAGGAAAAGGTTATTATAAGGTGACCAACCTAAGCGGCGCCGAGTTACCAAGATCGTGGCATGCTTGTAATATGAAAAGGTACTATAGTTGAAAGCGAACTCTACTCCCTGATGTACTCTTTTCCCAACTTCACGATTTTTTCCCAAACATTAAAGGGTTTTTTCTGAAGAAGGGTTTTTAATGAGGCATCATAGTAGAGGCTAAGGGGGAAAAGATTATTAAAAACCCTTAGTAGCGGTAAAGTACCTTCCCAAATTAATAAAGATCTTTTACAATATCTCTTATAAATTCCTTCTAGTTTATTTTTCCTACGAAACGCGCCAACTTAAGCTCGACAAAACGTGAAAATCCATGAACCGACCTAGATGGTCGTCAGGATAAAACGACGAGGTACAAGTCGGTGTAAAGAGGTTATAAAAGTTGATCGTGAGAAACTCGGAGACATTCCGACTCATAAGTTGGAATGAAAAAACCGAGTAAAAAAGAAAGCGCATCGCAAAAATAACCTAAGTCATAAAACTCAATAAAACAAAGTTGAGTATAAGAAATAACAAAAAAGAGAACGAAAAACCTAGGAAAAAGCTTAAAGGTTGTCCCAAAGTCCTTAAAGCGGAAAGACTTAGAAAGACAGACAAGCAAAAGGTTTTTAGAAAAGATTAAAGGGACTTCGAAAAATCAAAATCAGAAAGCATGCACACAAAAAGGTAGCTGAAACCGTGATACCAAAAAGGGTATTTTCGTTAAATAAAACCCTTATCCAAAAAAGGCAATTATAAATATTTTTGTTTACGGCCATAAAAGGCCAAGGCAAATGTCAATATACCACCACCACAAATATAAAGAGTTTAAAAAAGAGGGAACCCACAGGCCGGGCCCCCATATAGCCAACAAATTTTTAAAGAGCATCACCACCAGGACCAAAGGGAGTAGTCGGATCACCACCAGAGTCGGGAAGAGGAGTCGGAGTGCCATCAGAACCAGGGAGAGAAGTGTCCATAGGAGTCGGAGAAGAGGCGCCGTGAGATCTTGAGGAACTCGGAACATCCTTTTGACGAGGAGGGGACTCAATGATTCTCTACCCCCGAGTCTTCAAATCTGACTCGGTGACGACCTCGGGAGCTGGGAGATAAACTATGGTACCATCAATAATGACCTTGTCAGGATCCAAAGGAGAGAGATCCAGGTTGGGAGCAAGAACTCCGACCTGCTCCTTAAAAATCCTCCAGGCCTCCTCGGCCCCCTCAGCAATAGAATCCTCCAACTCGGCATAGGCAGTCCAAGAGTTCAACAAGTCCCTCCTTACAGCCACAAGGTCCTCAAATAAACTCTGATAACTCTCCTGCGCCTTCTTTCTCAAGCCCTCCTCCATGTTACATAGGGCTTGTAACTTGCTCTCCTTCTCTCGGAGTCCATCCCTCTCCTCCTTCAATTTGGCAACCTCCTTCTTCAACTCCTTCTCATGTTTCTGATATATGAGAAGCCTTCCCTCCAACTCTTCAACCTTAGAGGTTGAACCCAGAGAGTTAAGAGGAGTCTTCTCAAAAATATCAAGGAACTTGGCACAAATCCCCGCCGCCCTGATGCTCTCCTCAGCCAGAATAGTGAGGTGGTTCCAAATAGAAACATCATCCATACCTATACGGGTATGGGGATAGATGAACTTTCGGATAAATGCAGGAGCATCCACCTTAGCCTCACCTTCAAAAGAAGAGTCAGACTCTAAAGCCTTGCGCTTCTTCTTCTCTGGCTCAGGAGAAGGTCGGGGAGGAGGGGATGGCTGAGAAGAAGCCGAAGCAGGGATAATAATAGGTTGAGAAGGAGTCCCCAAATTTCGGGAAGGGGGAGGAAGAGGAAGAGGAGAGCTAGTTACCCTGACACCACCGGTTCTGGCGCGAGACCTCGCCTTGGCCTCCTGGACTCTCTGATAAGACTCATTAGAATTCTTCCTTGCCATCTCTGTAAAAGAAAACAAATTAGTAAAACAAGTCGGTAAACTTCAAGTCGGTAGAAACAAGTCGGAAACAAAGTAGATAAAAGCTACCTAGTTGTGTCTGGACAAAAGACGACGACCCCTGGAGAAATTTTTTGGTATCCAGATATGGGGCCCTTCCCCATACTTCTCGGAGGAACCCTACAATGGCTGCCTCCACCTCATCCAGATCCTCCAAACCATATTTCTCACAGGGGGAAGCCTCAAACCAGTACAAGGGAAAGCGATGGGAAGAATTCTCATCCAAGAAAAAGGGGTGGTGACCCTCTACGCATTGAACTTTGAAAAAATAATTTTTGAAGTCATGAAAGGATTCATCAAAAAGGGTGAAAACTCTTCGACCTTGTATAGCTCAGAAAGACACCCATTGTTGCTTATTATTTTGCCCACTGAAGGGCTTGGTCATGTGGAAGAGATAGAAGAAAATTCTCAAAGAGGTCGGAAAGTCTAAAGCATGGCTGATAAACTGGTAGATTTTCAGAAAACCCCAGGAATTGGGGTGAAGTTGGGTATGTGCAACACGACAGTGACGTAAAACAGCAATTTCGAAATCAGAAAATGGAAGGAAAACACCCAAACGGGTAATCATGCTCTCATACATAAAGAAGAAATGAGGGGCCGTCTCAGTAGCCCTCCCGAAGCAAACCCGGTCTTCCGGACCCGGGGCAAGCAGTTCATACTTTGGCTCATCCTCATCAGAGGTGCAGAGCCGGTGACGAGTGCGAATGTCAATAATAAAATCAGTGTCAACCAAAGGTTCCTCTCCTAAGACTGTGACATCGACCCACTGAGCAAGAATTTCTATGGAAGACATTTCTTTTTCTAAAAAGGTGAGTGAAACCTACAAAGGAAAAAGAAAAGAAAATAAAAAACATGGTCTCTAAGGGGAATACGGAATCAGAGCCTACGAATCAACTTCTCTCTATCTAAAGAATAAAGACATGCAAACAGAAGCATTTCATAAAAAAGAAGAGGAAAAAAAGACTAACATTTGCCTGGAAACAAGGTAGAGGAAGATGCCAGCCTTCAAACAAAGAACGCCCCGCGTATAGAAGAGAAGAAAATTTGAAAAACGCAGAAACGAAACAACAAAAGAGAGGGAAGGCATTTATAGGCACGTTAGGGGCATAATGGTAAAAACGGAAAGCGGTCATTAATGGGCGCACCGTTACCAAGGTAATTAAAACCTACGCAAACCCCTAACGGACGCGACGTTTGATTAGATGTAACTGTGAAAACCAAAAGTCACGAAAGACACGTCGGTCCCGAACAATCACGTCGGTTCCCTCCCAAATCGGCTACGACCCCGAGTAGAATACTCGAACCCACATCTTAAAAGAAATTGGGCTCGAGCAGGGGCACTGTTCATACCCTGGCCCAATGATAAGGCCCAGGTCCAAACGAAAGGCCCAATCCAAAGGATTAAGCCTCGCTCTATACCGACCTTCACCCCACGAAGTCGGTTCCTACCACGACTTGATCTAAAGAAGTCGGGACGAAGATTAGTTGGCAGATAAACACTCATTCAAATGAGAAACTGCCCCTAAAATCTCTCTACCCACTTCCTGGAGCCATATCTCAACCTCCCTAAGATAAAGGGATGGTTATTCCCCATGAATAACGGAACTACACCAACGGTGGTTATGGGTTCACCACTATAAATACCCTGACACTTCTCAGGTACCTCTAAGCCCAATACTCTCTAGACCTGTTTTGCTCCCTTTGCTGACTTTGGCATCGGAGTGTTTTTGCAGGTACCACCCCCCATTCTCTCACACCGAAGTCGGACGAGGGCCTTAGAGCATCAATCCGCTTGGATACTCCATCATTCCAACGATTGAGCCAGCCAAACTAATCCAACCCAATAATCTCCGGTTACCCACCGTAACACTTACTATCGAGAGACAGTTAATCTCCAATTTTGTTGGAGTTCATTTTTTTATCCAAAATATATTTGAGAAACAATAAAAATCAGTTTAAATTCGTTTAAAATTATTTTAATTTATATTTATTAATTATTTTAAAATAAATAAATAATATTAAATTAAATAAAATATTTTTAAATTATTATCTCAATAACATACTGATTTTCGATAGATAAGAGGCTGATCACTAAGTCTCTAGCTATGTTGTTTGGTAATGAATTTCACCAATGTTGCCCAAAAATTTTGTTCTGATTGGGTATGGAAGATTTGGGCCTGAGTATGAGCCCACGATTATATTATTCCTTGGAAAAAAAAGAGGGAAATGTAATGCACCGCCTCATTGGCCCAAAACTGTAAGCAGGATTTCACAATCCCCTCGTTCGTCGTTCCTTTCCTTCTGCGTCTGACTCTTTTCTGTGGTCTGCCATATTGGCGGTGGAGCTGACACATAACAACCGAGTCAGAAGAGTCAGAGCGAGTCGACTCCCTGAGAGAGAGAGAATCGATGGCGACGGCACAGGAGGAAGTAGCAGCATCACAAGCCGAGAAGGGGAAGATGCGGTGGTGGGAGCTGGAGGAGGATGACGGCGAGGACCTTGACTTCCTCCTCCCGCCGAAGCAGGTGATAGGTCCTGACGAGAATGGAATCAAGAAGGTCATCGAGTACAAGTTCGACGACCTAGGCAACAATCTCAAGATCACTACCACTACTCGCGTCCGCAAGCTCGCCAACGCCCGCCTCAGTAAGCAGGCCATCCTCCGCCGACAATGGCAAAAGTTCGGAGACGCCGTTCACGAGGATGTCGGCAGCCGCCTTACCATGGTCTCCACTGAAGAGATCGTCCTTGAGCGCCCCAAGCCCCTAGGTATCTCTCTCTCTCTCTCTCTCTAGGGTTTAGTTAGGGTTTTGTGTGTGCCTACTTTGATTTGGTTTGCTTTGATTAACTCATCACATGATTCGTTAATTAGACTTTAGCCTTCCACATTCGTTCAAGTTTTTAAGATAAGCCACTGGATAATTTGAATTGACTTAAACCTTGTAAAGTTAATGGCATTGGTAGATTTTAAGTAGGAAATAGGAATTAGGGTTCCTAGGTTGTTTGCTTGAGCTAAGTGGAGAAACTATGGTGTGTAGGATTGTGCTTAGTCCATTAATAGTGGCATTTCACCTTTGTGGTAGTTGCTATTATAATTCACTTGAGCTGAAATGTAGCTAATGAATGGGACAAGACAAATTTCTTTTGTGGATTAATCTACCATTAATATTAGAGTAATTTTGCATATATCTCTTTTTTAAACAGGTGCGAAATCAGAGGAGCCAAAGGCTACTGGAGACTCACTATCTCAAATCAACAAGGGTGCTGTTCTTATGGTGTGTAGGACTTGTGGGAAGAAGGGTGACCATTGGACCTCGCGGTGTCCTTACAAGGACCTTGTGCAGCCAACAGAGGGATTTGTCGATAGGCCTCCAACTTCAGATGGCCCGACTCCTGCATCTGGTTCGACCAAGGGAGCATATGTGCCTCCTGGTATGAGGGCGGGTGCCGAGAGGAGCGGATCGGATATGAGGCAGCGCAGGAATGATGAGAATTCTGTGAGGGTCACCAATCTCTCGGAGGACACCAGAGAGCCCGATTTGCTGGAGCTGTTCCGCCCTTTTGGCGCTGTGAGCAGAGTATATGTTGCTATTGATCAAAAGACAGGCATGAGCAGGGGGTTTGGCTTTGTTAACTTTGTGAACAGGGAAGATGCACAAAGAGCTATCAACAAACTCAATGGTTATGGGTACGACAATCTCATCCTAAGAGTTGAATGGGCAACCCCAAGGGCAAATTAGAAATTCTGTGTTTTGCCCCTTTCTATGAAACAAGTATTTTGGAGGTCTATCCATCTATCTATTTCTTTAATCTTTTGTGATGATATTTGTGATCCTTTTCTAGGTATTCTTAATCACTAGTATGACTACAAGGGTGGTTCACAAGTATATCATTTTTGCTTTTGTTTCTAGAATTATTACTGTGTCCAGATATCTGTAGGGATTTTAGTCCAGACTTTATATACAAGTTGTGTAGATTGAGCAATATAATATTTTGTGTCATATATGATGAGTTGATTATAACCAGAGAAGATTATCTTCTCAGGCACTGGATCTTTTAGTGTGTAGTGTATTATGTATATACCATCTTCTGGAACTGCTATACTTAATTTTATATCAACTTCATTTGTGGTTTAAAAAGTGGTATAAATCCACAAAAGTGGATTCAAATATCATTGCTCTTGAGATAGATATTACGAATGAAGAATTGCATCTAATGTTAACATTAAGGTGTTGAAACAACCATAAAGATAGGATTTGCCACCAACTACACGGTGCAAATATGAATCATCAATTCTGTAGGTTGTTCAGTAAACTACTATAATGTGAAACACATAATATGAGGCCCCAACAAATACGATTTGATTTGGTGGCTTCCATATTGATGGCCGTAAAAGGTCAAATCTCAACAATATTATATGAAAGACTAGTCTGTAGGGTGTAGATCCCCCCATGAGTCATGCTTGGACAAGTAGTAGTCCACTTCTTAATTAATACTCACAGCTTATGAATCCCAACACCTCACGTGCATCACAAACTATTTCCACGCGCAAACGCATTCCCATGTGAATCAAAGAAGAAAATCACAAGCCTTGAGGCTATGATAGTGCAAACTCATGGTATATTTATTTCCATCTACATTAGTCAAAGATCTTCGCTAATATTAGTACCTCTTGTTTTAAGAAGGTCAGTGTTTCATCCCATCCATCATTTGAATTTGTTGAACAAGACAAAATGATTTTGTTCTCTCTCCCCTTTTTCTTATGTATATTTTTATTAAGCTTTTTTTTTTCTCTATGTGATATATATGGGGATAGAAGTTGACAGACACATGGAGAGACTTCTTAAAAATGATGAATAGTACTAATAGGAGCTCATATAAGTATAAGCTGATAAAAGAAGATTTAAGTACATACAAAAATTAAGATGAAACGCAATATAATGGTGAATTTTAGTTAATCATATTTCACCTTGTCATTTTCCCTAAAACAATTAATGTTACTAGATCTAAGTATGTGCTGGTTTTGATAAATGGAAAATTTGCAATCGTTTTTAATTAAGTATCTATACACCTCTACATACTAATGCTATTAATAATGACAAATGGTTCAAGAAAACGAGTATGTTTTCTTTGTCACACTACTGAAAGCTGTAGGATATCCAAAGTATAGCCAGCTAGGAACATATTTCAAGAAGGAACTAAACTATGTTTTGCCATATAATGGATCACTTTGAAGTTTGAAGTTACATAAATCACATTTGACTTCGTAGCATTCAAGAAAAAGATTGTGCAATTGCGTCTATATTAAAATTCCCCACGGAAAACAATGTTCTTTGTTGCTATCATTTCATTATAGTTAGGACGATGAACTCTTACATCGATAATGGAAACAAAATTTGAATTATTTTCTATAACGAGACCATTATTTACTAAAAGTACTTGGTATTCACCTAAAATATGTTTCAAGTCTTATAGAATTCACTATATTGAGTTGGTGAAATTCCACTATAGTCTCTTTTTTTTTCTTGCACAAAATCTATGCAACCGAATTACGTAGTAGCCCTTAACTGAAATTTCTGTAATGAAGAAAGAGATAGTGCCTTGTCCTTGTGTCCAATGCCATCAAACTAAAAAGAATCTTGTTAACACGCACGCTTGGGTTAGTTAGTTACTTACTTAATTAGCCTCTTCCTTATCATTATTAAAATCATGTTGCCATCAAAGCTTATATTATTATATTATAACAAACCTCACACCTAATCATGGACCCCGTCGGCGTCAACATCATCCACCTCTGTCCACTCTCCACGTGGCAGTTTCTCTTGCTCAGGAGGCCGGTGCCGGTGCCCAATCAGTCATTTCCCATAGATAATAAGTATACAAATCGTACCATATAGTATAAAATAATATTGTGAATAGTAGTAGGAATGAGTTGTCACATACTCATTATTATAACAAGATTGACAAGTTTCAAATAACAAAGTCCACAAAATATTTTTGTCATGCCCCACTCTTCATAAATGCAAACTTTGGCTATTAAAATTGAGTTGCCTAGTAAGCATAAGTTAGTTGGCACTTGGCAACTCCACTTATAGGATCAAAAAACGGTGTATAAAGAAAGAAAGAAAGAAGAAAGAACCGTTTTGGTTATTGTTTGAGAGAGAAATGGGGAATTGTCAAGCAGTGGATGCTGCAGCTTTGGTGATACAGCATCCAAATGGGAAGATGGAGAGGCTGTATTGGCCAGTGAGTGCAACTGAGGTTATGAGGAACAACCCAGGTCACTATGTTTCTTTGATTATTCCATTGCCTGTTGCTGAAGAAGCTCAACATCAACAACAGAAGAACAAGAATCATATTGAAGACGACAACAACATCAACAACAAGAACAGCACTCTGCTTGTTACTCATGTCAAGCTGCTTAGGCCTAATGAGACTCTCACTCTTGGCCATGCATACCGCCTCATCACCACTCAAGGTATTTATTTTTATCTGATGCCGGTATATGTGTGATTCTATATATGTATCTATGTATATGTGTTTGCATGGCTTCTATTTCCTGAGAATAATTTTTTTTTTCCCTGGTTTTCTAGATGTTGTGAAAGTGTTGAGAGCAAGGAAGCTTGCAAAGTTGAGAAAGCCATTGGAGAAGACAAGTGAGATGGTGCAAACAGTGCATCATGATAAGAAAAGCTCAGTTGGAGAAAATGAAGAGAATTTGAATACAGGAAGTACATATCAGGTTTGCAGTTTGCTTCAGCTACCCTTCTTTTGATTTTTTACTCTTTTTTTTTTTAATTTGTAATGTGATAGTTAACCACTATTCCATGAATAATATTCTATTAAAAGAGAAATTTTAAATGCTTAAACACTATACTTGCTGGTGATATATGATTTCCTTAAAGTGCTACTGATATAACAAAAAACAACGGCTGGATCTTGTAATATGAGCAACCCTAGACTATATATATATATATATATATAGAAAGAGATCTTAGAATATCCGTGTTTTAGAAGAAACTATAATTCAAACACAAATATTTGTCTTTGTTTTATAAGTTTGAATCTCTATCATCCATGAGTGCTGATGCTGAAACTGCATAATGAATTACAGACAGCCAGAGCAGAGAGACAAAAGCTGAGAGCAGCTCCGGTAAATCCTCCGGCATCGAAGATGAAACCGTGGCGCCCCTCCTTGCAGAGCATCTCAGAGGCCGGAATTTGAACCTTGCTAGGTTGTGGGCTTGTGGCTAACATGTACAGCGCTTCAGAACATCACATGAAGTTTTTCTTTCATCACAGAAGGTCCCCCTCATTGAATTCCTGACCCTGATAACATGGCCGAGGATTCAACAGAGGTTAAAACTAGATAGTTCTCTTCCATCACCAATCTCATACTCAAAAAGTGAATAACAACCATGTTCCAATGATAACATATTTGTAAAGCACTAAAAGCAAAGGAAAAAAAAAGTAGTGAATGTCAAAATTTACCAATAGTGAAGTTTTTGTTATAATTAAAGGATCCATATGTTGCTAGAAAAAGGAAAAATTCTTACATTGGAAATGACAACTATGAAGTGGAAGTCACTTCAGCTTTGAGTTCCAAACTTCCCAATCCTCATCAACAAAACTTTGTGCCCATAAAAGTGATGCCCTTGCAGCCAGAGCTGCTCCTGGCAACTTCTTCTTCTTTAGAGCTACCAACATATCAGTGAATGGCTCCACCAACAATGTCCCAGGACCTCCATACTCTTTGCACAAAAACTCATGAAATATCTGATTGTATGACCAAAAACCAAGGCTGGTAAACATTTCAATCTAAAACAGATATGGTTGAAGAAAACAAGAGACTACTCGTAGCTTCAAATCACCCAAGCCTCAATAGGAGGTAGTATGTCAAAATATTGCCAGATTTGGGCCAAGTATGTCAGAAAAATAGAAAGAGAAACGGTTTGATAAAGGATGTCTAACACAATATGCTGCTGATTATTTATCATTGCAGATCAGGATAGAAAAGAAAAGAAAAGAAAAGAAAGAAGTGCAGAATGAAACAGATAGTTATCACTCAGCCAATATTTATCAACCACTATGTCCTGAAAATGGTTAGGGCAATATTCATCATTGATGTAGGAGCTCAATCACGGATTCAATAAATGAGTATTTCATTTTAATCATGCGTGTAACAATAATCTCATTTATGTACCAGGTAATTTGATGCATGTGCTCTTTAAGCAAATCAGCCTATAATATGTATATGATAGAAAATTCCAATTCACACTAAGAAGCCAATATTAATGTCAATCCAAATTAAATAGAAGTTGATGTTATAGCTTTCGAAATCAATCTTGGGGTACCAAATTATAAAGAATAGGCCAGAAATCCTGCCATCCGATTAAGCAACGTCTATAACTAGTTAAGTATCAAACAAGAACAATCATAAACCTGGGATATCAAAGTTAATCCCCAAGCCTGGTAAATCAGTGAATGTATGCAATGAGAACTCATAACATGATGCTTATTAATTTTCATTTTATTATGATATTTCATCCCATCAAATATTGGTTAATAAAGAATAAATCTATATAATTAAATTTAGAATTCTCCATGTGATAGAAATTCCACTTCTGAACAATGTTTAGCACTTCCATCATCTTAATCATCCAAAAGTATATTTCTCCTCGCATGAATATAATCAACTCAGCAAGTTATTATTATTGAGGGTCATTAGATTCAAGCAGTTCAATTAACCAATTTTTGCATGCAACATAAGATTATGAGACACAGGACAACAACTTAACATTAACCTTGAAAGAAAAAATGACAAAAAAGAAAATTAATTAGAAAATAGAAGAAGAGATTCATATTGAGAACACACCAACCAGTATATTTCAACAACTGAGATTAGTTGAATCACTCATTATGAGTAATGGAGAAATGTGTGAATGTGTACAACACTTAAAAAATTGTGGAGCAATGGCATCATCACAATATACTAACATATATATTGGTTTTCAAATCAACATCGCAACAACTACAATGAAAGGAACAGTGAACTGAATACTGAATGTCTAAACCAGACTTGAATCAGTAAAATGGAAGCAATACTATTTTATAACCCCAACCATCAAATCATATTAAAATGTTGACATTAACACTTTGTCTATATTATAAGCATAATGGGAAAAAAGAAAATGACAAAGTAAATTGCATTCAAGTCCTACGTAATTCAAACACTTTAAAGTGACATTCCAATGAATAATTCCTCTAGTTCAAGCATTTTCCCAAACACCTAACACTCTAAATACATAATTGAAGTAATTTGAAATCTCTATCCAAACTAATTAAGTAAAAAAGCAAAGTTTCTGGCGTGAAAAAAAGGGTGCACTGACCTGAGCACAGACGTCAACAACAGCATCAAGGTCATTCCCAAACTCATCTGTGTCATCTGAAAGCTTCTGCAAGAGCTCAACTTTGAACTTCCGTGTTTCCTGCAACATCCAAAATTATAGATAAGAAAAACAAAAAACTTAAAAAAAATAAAAAAGAAAGAAAGAAAGTGCAGTTACAAATTGTGCAAAATGAGGGCTTGGGGCGGGATAGGCGTGGTTATGGGTGGGTGAAGCGCTGAGAGTGCGAGGGAGGGTGGTTCTGGCGGAGAGGGAGGGAGGAGAGAGTGGAAGAGGGTGGCGCAGAATAAGGCAGGGAGTGCGTAGGATAAGAGCAGCAGGAAGAGGATAGAGAGTAGTCGTAGGGAATGAATAAGAAGAAGAAGAAGAAGAAGAAGAAGCAACAACGGAACTGAAAAGCTTCATTGGATACTAGTTACTTCAATTCAAATGCCGCTAACTTCAGATTTCCAGCTCGTACTACAATTTACCACACTGCTACTTTTGTTTTTTTTTTTTTTTCAATTTTTTTTCTCATCCTTACCAAGGGAATAAAGTAAATAAACTCTAAATGAATAATAATACTACGTCTTTTTGTTAATTAAATTGGTCAAACATCAGTTATATATAACATTATTCTGAGTTTTATTATGAGTGAATACCCAATCGCCCCTGACAATTATCTCAAAAGGACAACGAGGCCCCCAAGAAAAAAAACACTCAATCAGGTCTCTGATAATTTTTTTTTGACACAGGGGCCTCGTTGTCCTTTCGAGGTAATTGTCAGGAGCCGGGTTGGATTTTTTTTTGTCAGGGGTCAGGTTGAAATTTTTTTTTTTGTCAGGAGCCTGGTTGTCTTTCGAGATAATTGTCAGGAAATTGATTTAGATTTTTCTCTTTTATTTATTGTTTAACTTAATTACATTTAGTTCATAAAAATATTTAGATAATAGATTGTTATATGTACAAAACATTATTCGAATTCGACTTACTTAAACGAATTACCGAGTTAACTAGTAAACCAATCAAACTTATATTGATTTAATGCCAATTGGGCTCCAAAAACAAAAATAGTCATGTCAGTAATGTCATTTGGGGTTTGGAATGGAATCCTAGGCCCAAAATATGCTGAATGGGCCTCACTTGACCAAAGCAAAAACTTTCAAACAAAATTCCAATTCAAGTCCCAAAAAATAAAACAGAATTCCAATTCCGCTTCACCTTGTTGGGATATACTGGCATACTGCCCCACCAGCAAAACAACAAGATAAAGAAAAGGTAAACTCTTAAAATTTGACCCCAAAAAAAAAAGCTTTTAAAAAAACAGAAAGAAAAGGTAAACTGGGAAAGGAATATTAAGCACTGTTGCTTAATCTGAGTGTAGCTTCCGACAAAAGGAAACAGGAATGAGAATGTTGCAGTCTTACACTCTTACATGACACATTGACACAATGTGATTCTCCCTTTCTTTTACACAGATACACATATTCTAATTTATTATCAATGCAATTAATTAGCCTATGCACCATTATTATGGATAAACACCACCTTTTGAGATAAAATCAAGTCGTATAAACTATGCAACCACTCGGATAAAGATTTTAAAAACGTCTTTTTTTTTTAAAGATATTTTTTAATAATTAAAATTTAATATGTATAATTAATTAAATTATATAAATTTTTGTTAAAATTAGACAAGATAAATTAATTTAATCAAAAAAATGATAAACTAAATTTTGAATTAGTCTAAATTAATATTATTTTTTATAAAAATGACTATAATATTTTTATTATAGAAAATACCTAAAATATTCCTATTATATATATTAATTTTAAAAATTCTAAATTTTAGTCCTTTTTTTTTTCTACCGTCATAAGGGTTAAGATTTAGAATTTTTAAAATATATATATATATATAAAATAGGAATATTTTATTTATTTTTTATAATAGAGATATTATAGTCATTTTTTATAAAAAATATTAATTTAGACGGTTCAAAATTAATTTATTAGTTTTTTAACAAAATTGATTTGTCCTATTTAATTTTAATAAAAATAACACAATTTAACCAGTTATATATGTTAAATTTTAATTATTAAAAATATCTTTAAAAAAAGACGTTTTTGATATATTTATTTGAGTGATTCCGATAAACTATAATGTACTACAAGTACGTAGTAGAAATAGATATAGCTAATTTTATTATTATTTTGAGATCTTTTATTAATCATTGAGGATTTAATTATGTTATGACTTAAGGACATACACATTTTAAGAACACAATAATGGAAATTTTTCAGTTTTTAAAAAATCATTTCCTCTTTTTTGGACATATAAAATAAATTATTTTCTTATAGTATTTTTAAATGTATTCTTATGAAACATGTTATTAGTAAAACTTATTATTTAAGTGCTAAGTATAAAAAAACACACACATCTAAAGCAAAACTGCAACCAACTCAAAATAGTGAAAGCAAAAAAATATGTTTAACCCAATACAAAAAAGATATTGTTCACATGTTTTGGCTATATCATCGTGTATGTCATTTAGAGTAGTTGTTATTAAGTACAAATATTAAATATATTATAATATAAGTTAATTCATATTTAATCTGTTAATCCTTTTTGTGCATCCCACGGATGGTATAAATTGAGAAAAAACTAAACCAATAAAAGAATTAAGGTATGGATCCCGCTAAGGAGACAATGGACTATTTGTACAATGGGCTATTCAGTTACAAAATGAACATCTCCCATACTATCTAGAATAACCATCCGAGTACTAGCGATAATAAACATCTTCCCAAAAACTTAAACTAACTCTTAACCTTTCGGATCTAGCGCTCTAATACCATGCATGATACCACTCATCCCAAAAACTTCAGCTGATAGAAAAATGTAACACTAATGATTATATCTCTAATACTCTCTAAATTTCCATTGTACACATTGTATAAGTATTTTATTGGCTTCTCATACTTTCCCTTTCAACATCATCACATAATTTAGATGAGTTAGAACTAATTAAAATAATCTTAGTACAATCATTAATACGTGTGTGTGTGGGAAAGTATCCAAGATTGATTGTGGGATATCGATGTGTTTTCATTCCTGCTTTTGCCATATTATTCTCAGTTCTCACATGGCTGCAAAGATATAAATTCAAAAAGTCATCATGATTTGAAGTATTAATATTTATTGATCAAATAAAGAAGTGTAAGCTGAAAGAGGATATACATCTTTCCCCTTTTATCAAAGAGAAAAAAAAAAAAAAAGAAGAAAGATATAATGAATAATGAAAAGGAAAGAATAATTGAATGACCAATAATGGTATACTTGTGTAAAATCTACTTACGGTGAGCACTTAGAATGAAAAATTAAAAGTGATATGCAAGGAAATATATAAAATTAAGAGTAAATGTTGTTTTCTGTCTCTCACTTTGCTAGAAGGACAAAAAGTCCTTTTCTTAATTCAAAATTTTTTAATCGATTGGTTTTTAACTATTTAATTAACTCATCTAAACGGGCTCTATAAACAATGATCGGTTTAAAATTTCCGAATTATAAAAGAAAACACTTTATAATTAATTCTATTATCATAAAATTTTTTACTTGCGTTAAAGTAAATATATGTAAATTGAAATAATTAAACTCAATTTATATTATAATTAAAGTACATGATAAATTAAATTAATTTGATTCGATTTAATATTTTTAACTAGATTCAATTTACTATTTTTAACTATATTCAATTTACATGTATATATTGTAGAAGTAATAAATCAAATTAACTAGATTCGATTTATATGTATTTAGTGCAATAGTTGTAAATCAAACTTATATAAAATAATCTCACTAAATAATCAACTGGAGTCTAACTAATAACAAACAAACAAGTATTTTTAAATATATATTAATTAATTGTCATTAATTAGTGATTATTTAAATTTTATTTTTTTAAAATATAAAATTAATAATTATTAATTACGGTTATTTAAAATTGACTGTTTAAGAGCTATCTACCTATACTTTTTCGGTATAAAATTAGTGGGAAAAATAGACATGCATTCAAGTTTTTTCATTTTAACTCTTCTCTCTATTAATTAAACTTCACTTTCACAGACCACAATTCAATTTTGGATACAAGCTTTCGACTAAAAGAACCATTCAAATAAAGACGCTTAAAATATCTTTTTTTTTTAAAAACGACATTTTCTAATAATTAAATTTAACATATATAATCGATTAAACTGTGTTATTTTTTATAATAGATATTTTATAGTCCTTTTTATATAAAAAAATATTAATTTAAATCAGTTTAAAATTTAGTTTATTAATTTTTTAACCAAATTAATTTGTTTAGTGCTAATTTTGATAAAAATTAATATAATTAATTAATTATATATATTAAATTTTAATTTTTAAAAAAATATTTTAAATGTCTTTTACACGGGTGATTTCTCAAATAAACAGTAGCTTCCGCTTTTTGTGCTATCTATTATATCTTTCGTTCATTACATAAGCATGCGAGCATCGATCAACATGCATCTAATAAAATCAAACTTTGTTTACCAACCAAAAAGTTAATAAAAAGTCACCTTGACCAAAACTTTAACCAATTTTATCAAAGCCACCACTCACATAAACATCACAAAAACAACTTTTTTTTAAGAGGCCTACGTGGCAAAACCTAAACCATACATTCTAAAACCACACTTTTCACTATAAAACACTTAAAACCGTAACTTTTTATAAGAAAAAGCATTACCTAATAGAAAAAAGTAAATTAGATGATTTAAGAGAAGAAATTATTAAACTATCAAAATTAATAGATCAAAAACTAATGATTTTAACTAATGTTAATTGTAATGACACCGAATTTCTAAAATCAATACAAAATAATTTTTCTCAAAATCTTTATTTTACTATAAGTTTTATTGAAGGACTTCAAAAACCTGAAAAAACTTATATTTCACACGGAATTTTTAAAAAATGCTACCATGAAAATGATTCCCCACATCTTTATCATACTTTTAACCCACAATTAAATTCTATAGTAGATATGCTTGAAGAAATTTTAGTATCCATAAAATTTCAAAGAAATAAGGAAAAAGAGGAACCTAATATAAACGAAATCAAACAGATATTAAATAAATACTTTCAGAAAGAGAATCCCAAAGAAAAAAAATTTCAAAATATAATCAACATAGCAGAATTAAAAGTAAAACCACCATTGAAATTATGAATATTGAAGAAAAATTAGAAGAAGTTACAATGCTTTTTAAACAATTAAAAATGGCTCAGGAAAATAATATTATGGAACAGGAATTTCAAATAGAAGAAGAATTAGTAAATTCTGAAAATATAGAAAATGAAGAACACATCCTAGATTATTCAAGTGACGAAGAACCAGCAATTCCAATACAAGTAAAAAACGAAACTGGAACATCTAAGGATAGTCAATCTCAATTTAAATGGGAAACAGGTTTTGATAATTATGCTTTTAAAAAAGGGTTTATAAATAAAGATTCAAAATATACAAAAATACCATCAAAATACGTTCCTAAAACCCAGAAAATGGAAGGAGAAAGAATGCTCGATTTAGACTGTAAAAAGAATGAAAAAGAAATTTTCGAAAATTGGTTGAATTCCTTCTTATTATAAGCCTTTACTAATCCAAAACTTAGTGAATTATCTGGAAGAGATATTTGGAATTACATAGGGTTTCATACTAAAGGAACTATAAGAGATTATATGACATCAATAAAAAACCAAATAATAGAAGAATTAGCAACAAAAACAACAGCTTATGATAAGATATTACATATAATGATGATTCTATATAAAGAATTTTTTGAAAAAAATATTATAGATCATAGACAAGAAGTCTATAATAAAGAATATCAAGAAGCAAAAAACCATTTAGCTAATATTCAGATATATGATTTATGTAATGTGGAGTCTTATATATGTGAATATAGAATACATTATTACAAATTAAAAGAAGAAGATAAAAATTATTATCTTAGTATGTATATAACAAAACTTCCATATCCTGCTAATGAATTTATAATGGGAAGATTTATAAGAGAAATAAATAGGGGGACAATTGAAAATAATTTTAGTGGAGCAACAACTGCAATAAGAGAGGAAATAAAAGAACGTTGTATGCAAGAAGCGACTCAAAAAAGATTTGCAAATATAATTAGAATTTGCTGTCAGGATAATGAAGAGATACCCCAAAAATATGGTCTTAATAAAAATTTTCAAAGAAAAAGAAAATATCAATTTAGAAAAAAAAATACTATCCAAACTGGAGAAAAAAGAGGTATTTTAGAAAAAGAAATAACAATAAAAATAAAAGACAAAAAAGTGACTATTGCCCAAATAAAAAAGAAAATTGTAAGTGTTGGTATTGTAAAGAAGAAGGACACTATGCAAATGAATGTCCAAAAATGAAGGATAAAAAGGATCTTACCAAACAAATAGAAATTGCTAAGTCTTGTTTCATGGAACCATTAGAAGAATCTGATGATAACCTAGACTATATTTTTGAATATGTCTCAGAAACAGACTCAGAGACTGAGTAATAATGCCACATTTATTACTATAAAAATAACAGAAAAATTTATAAATGCTTTCATAGATACTGGAGTAACACAATGTTTTGCTAGTACAAATATAAAACTTGATTGGAAAAAATTAAAGAAACCATTAAGAGTTAAAATAGCTGACAAATCAATACATAAAATTGACCAAAAAGCAGAGATGGCTGAAATTTTTATTCAAAATTATAGGTTCATTGTTCTATCTATATATATGTTAGATTCTGGAATGGATTTTATCATAGGAAATAACTTTTTAAAGCTATATCATCCATTCATTCAAGAATTAACATATATAGTTTTAAAAGTTCCAAACGATTCTTCAATAAATCAAAAATCAAAACGTATAAAAATACCAACTACTACTATAGATAAGATCTTAAAATTTAAAATATTTTCTATATTAGAGACATGTTATTTAAATTTATACTTTCAGATAAATATTCCAAAAAATAATCTTGAAATAAAGATAGAAGAACTCTTGGATGAAATTTGTGCTGAAAATCCTTTAGATATTAAAAATACAAATAACGAATTAGTAAGCATTAAACTAAAAGATCCTACAAAAGAGATAAATGTTCCAAATAAAATTCCTTATTCCGCAAGAGATAGAGAAGAGTTCTCATTAGAATGTAGAGATCTTTTGGAAAAAGGAATTATAAGATTAAGTAAAAGTCCTCGTGCGGCTCCAGCCTTTTATGTCGAAAACAATAATGAAATTAAAAGGGGAAAACGAAGAATGGTTATTAACTATAAGAAGATGAATGAAGCAACTATTGGTGATGCTCATAAACTTCCAAGAAAAGATTCTATTTTAGAAAAAATCAAAGGAGCAACTTGGTTTTCATCTCTTGATGCAAAATCAGGATATTGGCAACTTCGTTTAGACGAAGAAACAAAGAAATTAACTGCTTTTACTTGCCCAACAAAAGAATCAACAAGTGTATTACTCTATGAATGGAATGTATTACCATTCGGATTAAAACAAGCCCCAGGTATTTATCAAAGATTTATGGAAGAAAATCTAAAAGAGTTAAATGAATTTGTTTTAGTGTACATTGATGATATACTAATTTTTACAAAACAGGATAAAGAAGACCATCTTCAAAAATTATTAATAGTTTTAGAAAGATATAAAGAAAAAGAATTAGTTCTTAGCAAAAAGAAAGCAAGAATAGCAAAACAAGAAATAGAGTTTCTTGGATTAATTCTATCCACTCAAGGAAAGCTAAAACTTCAACCAAATGTTTTAGAAAGGGTAAATTTATTTCCTAATAAAATGGAAGATAGAAAATAATTACAAAGATTTTTAAGGTATATAAATTATATTTCTGATCAAGGATTTTTAAAGAATATAACAGAATACATTAAAAGCTTATTTCCAAAAATAAGTACTAAAAAAGAATGGAAATGGGATGAAAAAGATAGTATGCAAATTCAAAGAGTTAAAGAATTATGTGAAAAACTTCCAGAACTTTATATTCCAGAAGAAAACGACTACTTAATAGTAGAAACAGATGCTTCAGACATAACCTGGTCAGGATGTCTAAAAGCTAAGAAAGCTATAAAAAGTTTGGAACAAGAAAAAGAATCACTAGATTCTAAATATTCCCCAAAGGAATTACTTTGCAGGTATATTTCAGGGACTTTTACTCCAACAGAACAGAGATATACCACTCATGAAAAGGAAACTCTAGCAGCAATTAAATCTCTTAAGAAGTGGAAAATTGATTTACTACCCAGAGAATTTACATTAAGGACAGATTCAAGTTACCTAACAGGTTTCATACGATATAATTTAAAAGTTGATTATAATCATGGACGATTGGTAAGATGGCAATTATTTTTGTTACAATATCCAATAAAAATTGAATATATTAAGGGTGACAAAAATGTTATTGCAGATACATTAACAAGAGAATGGAGTTCGTCTACAACGCATTAGATCAATAAATTCAAAAATATGAGCAAGAACTCGAAAAAAGCATTGTCAGCAAATAAGGACACAGATCCAATCCCTCAAGAAGGCCATTGAAGCAATGAAATCAACACAACAAGCAAAACCATCAGAGTTCAGCCAGCTAAGCATGGTGGACAAATCAGGTGAAGAAAAAATTTCAGAAAATAAAATAATTGCTGAAATTATTAAAAAATCCACCCAAGATAAAAAATATTATGTAATTTATAATGGCCCTATGAAAGGAGTATATGATGCCTGGGAAAAAGCAGCACCATTCACACATCAATCAAGGATAATTCATAAAGGAGGGTTTTTAACACTGGAAGAGGTAAAGGAATCCTTTAGGGAATATGAAGCTCTCCATCCAGAGCAAACCCTAAAAAGAGCAGATAAAGCTCCAATTCAAACCCAGAGAACAGGGATAATTAGAAACATTCCTACAAGGGCTGAAATCAAGGAAAAGAAAAGGGTCTGTAGATCAAATCTCAGAGAAACCCTTAACATAGTCCTGAATTGGACTGAAGAAAAAAGGGCAATTTTGGATATTATCCTATTGCCAAAAAACAGCTAACAAAGCTGGTTATATTTCCAGATGCTTCCCCATCTGACACCTATCAGTTTTTTCAATATGGATTAATTGATACAATTTTAATTTTTAATGATCTAAAAATTATTAGTGAGTTTCCTGCAATATCTGAAGAAAGCAATAATGAAATGGAATCAACCCACATGATAAAGGAAGAAGACAATGCATCTGAAGGTCACATGATAAAAGAGGAGGACAGTGCATCTGAAGCATCTCTCAACATTATTGCATAGTGACGTAAGCACTTAGGTCATAAGGCACCAACAATGTAGCTGGTGCAAGATAACAAACAATGACGTAAGCAATGACGTCATAAGAAGGGTAAAGATGGGAATTGTCCATCAAATCCAACTATTATAAATAGGTTGCTTAGGTAATTGTAGAAGGCATCAGACAATAGAAAGCAGAAGGCTAAGAGTACTCATATGCTAGGAGAGCAAGGAGGAAGCTGTCGAGGCGATTCTATAGTCTGAGGAAGAATTCCCTTAGGGAAAAATAATTCTAAACTTCCCTCTGGAGTTAGTATCTACAATCTCCCCTCTGAAGATAAAAACACCTTATGTAAAATATACTAAATAAAGGAAGTTTTTCTCCAGAAAGATACATCTTCATCCTAGTCTTTAAATTATGAATTATTTAGAAAGTTTAGAATTAACAGAAGAATCTGATTATTTTAGATTAACTGCTTTATTAGATAATGAAAAACAGGCTGTGCTAAAAACAGAATTAAATCTCAAATCAAATGAAAACTTTAATAAACAAAATCTTTTAAAAGAAGTTTTTAATAGAAAAAATATAATATACTATGGAAAAATTCAACTTGAAGTCCCTATAAAGATAAAATCCGCCAATGGAGAACTTGAAATAGCTTTGATAAATGATGAAGAATTGAGTAAACAGATTGAGAAAATTAAGGATCAACAAAAAAGATCTAAAATTGTATGGATTCATATTAGTACTATACAAGTCTTAATCAAATCTACATATATGAAAGGAATTAATTCACCAATAAGCTTAGCAATCTGTGACAAAAGAATTACTGATGACCCAATAGATCAAATAATCGGAATTGTTCATGGAAACTTGACAAACGTAAATGTCAAATTCAATGCCCATCTTGGATATGCTATACCTTTATCAACTAAAAATCTTGAAAGATCTATAAGTTTGGCTTATAAATTTCACAGAAAGAATCTAATGGAACAAGATGATGAACCATTTTCAATTACATATGCAATAAATTATGCTTTAACAAATAGCCATTATAGTATAATATTTAAAAACAGAGAAAGAATTTATGTCGATGAATTATTTCAGAAAATTGTAAAAACAGAAATACCAAAATATAAAGCTATTGAAAACTCGGTTCTATTATTAAAAGAACCATCAGGAAAATTAGTTTCATCAAATTTTCAAATAAGAGAATCTAAAATTAATAACCCTTTGAGTTTATCTAAGTTAAAGATTAAAGAAGAAAATTCTGAAATAAAAGAATTAACAAAAAATGTCGAAAAATTAAATGAAATCCTAAACACTAAATTATGACAATAAATAAAGAAGAAATATATGTAACTTATCAAGACAAGAAACAAGAGCTCTTTGAAAGAGAAAATCGTTTGAATTATTTACAGTTCTCTGAAATAAATCAAAGAGCATTTGAAGCTCTAAAGATAATCTATGACAAGTTGAAAAGAGAAGTTGAAGAGTTAGAAAAATTAATAGAATCTCTAGAAAATAGTGATGAATCGATGATAGAGTTCGCGGAAATTCTAAAATAAATAATGAAGCATAAAAAGATTGAAAAACCAGAAAATAAAATAAAAAGAAAAAGGGCGGAAAAATTAAAAAGTAAAATAAAGGAGTATAAAAGGGAATTAAATAATGTTCAGATCGAAATTGATGACCTTTTAATAAAAAGGATAGAAATAAGAATAAATATAAATAAGTTAGAATTGAACTTAAAAAATTTATAAATGCCTGGAAAACCATATTATGACTTAAAAGAATTAAAGCTGTTGAAAGAAAAAATGGAGAATGAAGTCGAAAAATTAAAAAGATATTTAGAAACAACAGAAAGTGTAGAAATAAAAGAAGTTTTTGAGGATTTGAGAAATTATATTAAAGAAAAAGACAAACAGATAAAAGATTTTATATACCATAATCCATGCAAAAAAGAATATTATAAACTAAAACAAGATTGAAAAAATTATAAAAATGAAATCAGAATTATAAATATACATCAAAGACTAGTAATAAATGATCATATAACAAATACAAGAGAAATAATAGAAATGGTCAATACTTTAGATTATGAATTTGCAAATTATTATCAAAATCCTTTAAATAAAGCACCACCAATTGAATCCATACAAATTATAAATTTATTCGAAGTAAAATATGAAGAGTTAATAGAAATTTCGAAAAAGAAATTAAAAGAAAAATCGACTCTAAAAAAATTGGTATCAGAGTCAAGTTAACGATTAAGGGTAATACTTTCTCTTTAAGCAACACTTTTAGTGACACGCTTTTAAATCAATAACAACCACAAAATGAAAAAAATCTTTAGAAAAAGTTGAAATTGACAACTTTATCAGAGTGGCCCCCTTTTACCAAACCATCATGTCTTTTCATAACTACGTATGACTCTTCAAAAATTTTAAACTGATCCGTCGCCTTATAACTCGGTTTTTATTGTGCATTATGAGTTATAACTCGGCCTTAATTATCATTCATTCTGTAGCTGACACCTTCATTACCGACTTAATGACAATTATTCTAACTTAATGATCAATGGTCATACTATCAATTCTATTCATCAACTTTATGCCTATAAAAGGCACCAATCTCTATATATACTATACATTCTAGAGACATTCTAGATATATTCTATATTCATAAAATTATTACACACAACACATAATAACTTCTATTTCATGTTTTACATTCTATATTCATAGAATTATTCTTATACCTCTTAAACACTTACTGACTTGAGCGTCAGAGTGTCTTTTGCAGGTACCCACCCCCTTGTTCTCTCATTGCCGACGTATACCTCATATTGACGGAGAGCTTACAAGTATTTACCAGCGGACGAGTTATACACCGGCCAATCTCAACAAGAACAATTGGCGCCGTCTGTGGAGACGAGTAAAATAATTCCCGCTCCCCTTAGGTTCATAAAACTTGATTTACATTCAAATTTTTGAACCAATCTCAACAATCTTGTTTAAGATTTTATTTAATACCTCTTATCAAATTTTAATCTATCGTAACTTTTTATAAGGTTTATATTTTATACCTTTAAATTGCTTCACTTTTACGTATCATAATATTTCACATCTTATAATCGATCAATTAACCAATCCGAGAATAAACTTAGCTTTCAATCAATCCGAGAACAAACTCAGTTTTCAATTTTGCTTTCTTTTTCAAAGTTCTCTATTTACACAAGTAAAATTATATATTTTATTCAACA
Source organism: Arachis hypogaea (assembly GCF_003086295.3). Lineage (NCBI taxonomy): Eukaryota > Viridiplantae > Streptophyta > Magnoliopsida > Fabales > Fabaceae > Arachis > Arachis hypogaea. The sequence goes on from NC_092038.1 coordinate 133,685,546, forward strand.
TACATTTGCATTTATATTTTGTATAACTAATATTTATTGATTTATTAGTTATATTCAAACCTCAATATATGTCCTATACAATAATGACATATAACAACCATGTCAATTACGTTTTTATTTCATTATTGCTTAGTGATTTCATTTATACAATTAAATAATAGTAATGATGAGTTCAAATTTTAAAATTGGATTCCATCCAAAATTAATTGTATATCAATTGTATATAACTGTCATACTATTCACTTTATGCTATTAAATTTTATGTTACTAGCTATATGATTAGTGCAAAAAGTTAAGCAAAAAATAATTACAAATATGCAAATTTATTATTTTTGCACAAAAAATATACCTCATAACTAAACAAAATTTATTATATCATTAAATGACTAATTATTTTATTTTTTTATTATCAAATTAAAGCATGTCCTACAAAACAAAATTCAGATATTTACATTTGGCATGTATGACATTCATATATGTCGTCTTCTTCTCTACAATTTCAACTTCAAGGTATATTTTTTTTACTTTGAACTATTTTACTTTTACAATATATGTTGCGACTTTATACCTATTCATTTTCTCAATTTATCTTATTCATGTTACATCTTCATTGTAAATTGTAAATATTCAATAACTAATTGCTTTGAGAGAGAAATTTATCAATAAGTTGTTGTGGGTCGAAAAAATTTCCAAGACAATTAACCATTATTATATCCTCGGATCATACAATCGATTCCGTCAATGGATATCTATTTTTGAACTTTTCAGTTCACATACAATCAAATGCTAAAATTGTTCTTAAGCGGAAAAGTATCCCCCACACAACTATCTTGATTGAATGACTCTTATCATTCAATTATTTTTTGAATAAGCGCCGACATAATAACCCGACTAAGCTTGGGGGCTCACCATATCATTATTCACTTATCTTTTAACCGAGTTATAAATCATTTTATTTTCTAAGTTTAGCCGGATCATATGATCGGCAGACAAAGCTTGGGGGCTATGATCCGTCACCTTATAACTCGGTCTTTATTGTGCATTATGAGTTATAACTCGGTCTTTATTGTGCATTATGAGTTATAACTCGGCCTTAATTATCATTCATTCTGTAGCTAACACCTTCATTACCGACTTAATGACAATTATTCTGACTTAATGATCAATGGTTATACCATCAATTCTATTCATCAACTTTATGCCTATAAAAGGCACCAATCTCTATATACACTATACATTCTAGAGACATTCTAGATATATTCTATATTCATAGAATTATTACACACAACACATAATAACTTCTATTTCATGTCTTACATTCTATATTCATAGAATTATTCTTATACCTCTTAAACACTTACTGACTTGAGCGTCGGAGTGTCTTTTGCAGGTACCCACCCCCTTATTCTCTCATTGCCGACGTATACCTCATATTAACGGAGAGCTTACAAGTATTTACCGGCGGTCGAGTTATACACCGGCCAATCTCAGCAAGATCATAAACTATTAAATAAAAGTACAAAATAATTATTTTTTTTACAATATTTTTTAATTTGCGAATTCAAACACTAATTATATATTTAATATATATCTTTTTCTCTCACACAGTAATCTCTCTTAAACATAAAGCATAAATTACATTTACACATAGATCTAGTTGTCTTAAGCTAAAAATATATTTTTAAAACGGTTAACATAAAATTATGTATTTTAAAAATTTAAGTTGTTTATTAGATAAAAACACAACAATATATATAAATAGAGAATAATATTACACCAATATCTTAAAAACCGAAAAAACTTGCATGCATGCATATTCGTTTTTTACACTAATTTTATATAAATTGAAACTATTAATTTTAATTTAAAAATAAAAATTTCACTCGGTAATTTTTTATTTTATAATTTACTTTCATATTGTGATAATAACCACTCAGATAAAGACGTCTAAAATGTCTTTTTTAAAAGATATTTTTTAGTAATAAAAATTTAACTCATATAATTAATTAAATTATGTTATTTTTGTCAAAATTATGCCAGATAAATTAATTTGACTAAGAAAATAATGAATCAAATCTTGAACTGATCTAAATTAATATTATTTTTATAAAAAATGACCACAATATCTCTATTATAGAAAATAATTAAAATACTCCTATTATATATATTAATTTTGAACATCCTAAATTATATCCATTTACTTCTCTGCCGCCATAAGGTTAGGATTTAGAGTTTTCAAAATTAATATATATATGAGTATTTTAGTCATTTTCTATAATAAAAGTATTATAGTTATTTTTTATAAAAATAATATTAGTCTAGACCGGTTCAAGATTTGATTTATTATTTTTTTGATTAAATTAATTTGTCTGGTTTAATTTAGACAAAAATAATACAATTTAATCGATTATATATGTTAAATTTTAATTAAAAAAGATATCTAAACAACACTCTGCTAGGGTTTCTACTCAGAAAGACGATCTAGTACAGAGAAGTACTAAGAAAGTCAAAACACGAGGAGAGGTGAATCTTAATCACCCTCCTGATTGCATGGAAGTTATACCAATGGAGGAGAGGAGCACACCAATCCAAAAATGTTCTTATAAGGATTCTCTTCTGACCGGCCCTGGTTTAGGGAATGATCATGAACCCGAATCCCTTATGGAGGACGATGAACCCAACCCGGAGGACAAGTGGTACAAAGATGACGAAGACGGGGTAAATGGTGAAACACCTTTCAATCCATGTCCTGAGATTCCAGTGTCAAAAGAAGAATTTGAGGAGTGGTGCAAACCATGGAAGAATGCTCTTATGGTCAAAGTATTGGGGAAGCGTGTGACTTTCGCCTTTATGGAGCAACGCCTACGGAGAGACTGGGAAGGTAAAGGTAAGATTCATGTCATTGATATGAATCGTGACTATTTTTTGGTTCACTTTTCAGATGAGGAGGACTACACTCATGCACTTATGGAAGGGCCTTGGATGGTGGCTGGGCATTATCTGATTGTTCAGAGATGGAGACCGTTCTTTTTATCAGGACATACAGAAGCTAGGAAAATCGCTGCCTAGATTCGTATCCCGAATCTCCCTATCGAACTCTACAACCACCGGTTCCTTTGGAGGGTAGGCTCGGCCATTGGGCATATGCTCAAAATCGATCGAACCACGTCTATCCACTCGAGGGGAAAATTTGCCCGTATCTGTGTGGAGATCGACTTGGCAAAACAACTTGTCCCACGTATCTCGGTGCTTGGATGTGAATTACATCTGGAATATGAAGGTCTATATCAAATTTGTTTCTCATGTGGCAGGTATGGGCATAGATCAGAGCAGTGCTCGGAGAACCTCTCAACCAATGGAAATCCTATGGATGGCGCCGTCGCCGGAAGCAATCCACCGGTGGATAGTACGGTTGAGCATGGTGATGACCAAAATAGAAAGTTTGCGGCTCCACAGAATCAGCACATTAATGTTCCCCATGGCAACGGCCAAAATATCCCTGACTTTGAGCCTTGGATGATGGTGAAAAGATACTCTAATAAAAAGAGAAATCAAATAGGAACGAAAGAATCTCAAGGTAATCAAAGGCAGATTACCAAAAATAATGAGGAGAGAGACAAGTCTCCAAGAAGGAAAGATCCTGATGGATCTCGCTTCATGGTATTGCATGAGAAAACTTCGGAGGAAGCCCAGAGAAGCGTAGATCATGGCGAAAATGGACTAAAGGAATTAGAAGTTGATGGGCTGCAACACTCCCAAGCCCAAACTGATGTGGCCAAAACACCGGTCCAAAAAAGAGTGCTGAGAAATGGGGCTGGGAAAAACCCACAAAGCCACAAGAAAGCCACACCCCTCTCCAAAGGTCTATCCGATTCGGGTGGAAAATTGAACCACGCAAGGAAAAAGGAAAGTAACCCGGTAACTGACTCTCCCGACCCTAAAGGGCTGGAACCACAACCAAAAGCTACCAAAGGGAAAGAATCTGACCCTGACCTCGAAAGCATGGAGCTGGTGGTTAGAGATTATATGAAGAAGATGGAGCAAGAGAAATGGGAAGCCTTCAATTTCTCAAAGAGTGCCTGTATGAGTCTGGACCATCACGTCGTCCGAGAAAATGTGCTGTACAACTCTGAGACTAACCACTACTTAGCCGGTGATCGCTCTGAGAGTGGTGAGCCCAGAAGGAATCATGTGAAGCAACCAGATGTGTTGATGATAGAAGCGGGTAGCAGAGCAAGTAAGGAGGAATCGTCCTCCAAGGGCCGTAGTGGTCCGGAACCAAGGGCGTCTGCCCGTAAGTAAGTCTGGGTTTGATGGCCCCTTCCCCTTTACATCTCTGATTATGAATATCATCAGCTGAAATTGTAGGGGTGCTGGTAGTAAAGCCTTCCCGTCAATCATTCGGGACCTGCGGCAGGAATATGATGCAAATTTCTTCATTTTGTTGGAAACACATGTTAGTGGACCACGAGGTAAACAAATTCGAGATAAGATGGGGTTTGACAAATCCTTTGTTGTGGATGCTATGGGTCACTCTGGAGGTATATGGTGTCTTTGGGATTCTGCTGTTTGGAACGTTGATGTGGTGGATCAGGACAGGCAATACATCCACCTTAAAGTCTCTGGTAAGAACTCAAACCCCTGGCTCCTCACTGCTGTTTATGGTAGCCCCCAAAGGGTGACCAGAAAAGCCCTGTGGAATTCTATTGAAACATATGCCAGGAATGTGAATCTACCTTGGTGCCTATTGGGGGATTTTAATGCTATGTTACATAACTATGAAAAACGTGGTGGGGCGACCAACAATAATCAAAGTGCTTGTAGGGAGTTTCAAGAATGTGTTTCAAATTGTGGCCTAGTCGATTTGGGCTACTCAGGTTGGCCTTTCACTTGGAAGAGAGGTAACCTTGCGGAGAGATTGGACAGGGGGTTGAGTAACCTGGAGTGGCAACTTGCCTTCCCTGAGGCGTATGTTAAACACCTTCCTATGCTCAAATCAGATCATTCACCTATTTGTTTACAACTTTCCAATGCTGCTACACAGAATAAAGGGAGAAGGCCTTTTCGATTTCTTGCTGCCTGGATTACTCATCCAGACTTTGGAAACTTTGTTGAAGCCAATTGGAATGTCAAGAATTCTTGGGGCCAGGGAATCGCTGAGTTCAAGAACCAAATCAAGGAGTGGAATAGCTCAGTCTTTGGTGATATCTTCAAACGGAAAAACAGAATCCTCCGCAGGCTCCAAGGTATTGCCAATAGGTTAGGATATTCTCAAAACTACTACTTAGAGAAACTGCAAAAAGAGTTGTGGTTGGAATACGAAAACATTCTCATCCAGGAGGAAATCTTATGGTTCCAAAAAGCTAGAACCAAATGGATCGAGTTTGGGGATCGGAATACCAAATTCTTCCATGGCTCCACAATGATTAGAAGACGAAAAAACAAGATTACCTCATTGCAAAATAACAACGGGGACTGGATAACAGATAGGACTGCTCTGGAGGATATGGCAACCACCTTCTTCTGCAATCTTTACTCCGACGATTCTACCTACACTCCTTTCATCCTGAAGAATAACTTTCCTGCTCTAAATCGCTCTGACTATAACCTTCTGGCCCAAAATGTGACCAACGAGGAAGTAAGATATGCTGTTTTTGGTATGGGAAGTTGGAAGGCTCCTGGCAGAGACGGGCTTCAAGCTATCTTTTATCAAAGTCAGTGGAACAAAGTCGGCAATGATGTGTGTGATTTGACCAAGAGCTTTTTCGAAGACCCGAGTAAGATCAAAGAGATAAATGAGACTTTAATCACTCTGATCCCGAAAGTGGAACCTGTATCAAATTTAAAACAACTGAGGCCCATAAGCCTCTGCAATGTTTCCTACAAGGTGATTACTAAAATTCTCGCAAACAGATTAAGGAAAGTGATGGACAAGTTAGTGATGCCTAACCAGTGCAGCTTTGTCCCCGGTAGACAAAGCTCTGACAACATCATCATTACCCAAGAGGTCATCCATTCTATGAGGCAAAAGAAGGGGAAAAAAGGATGGATGGCTATCAAGATTGACTTGGAGAAGGTGTATGACAGACTAAAGTGGTGCTTTGTTGAGGAGACCCTGGCAGATATTGGGCTTCCCCAGAATCTTGTGAACCTTATTCTCTCCTGTATCTCAACTCCCAAGATGAGGGTCCTGTGGAATGGGGAAGAATTGGAAGAATTCACACCTTCCAGAGGTATTAGACAGGGGAACCCCATCTCCCCTTACATTTTTGTGTTGTGCATTGAGAGGCTATCCCAACTCATTAGCGCTGCAGTGGATCATGATTTTTGAAAACCAATTCGACTCAAGAAGAACGGTCCCCCAATTTCACACCTATGCTTTGCAGACGATATTATTCTGTTTGCAGAAGCTAATATTGATCAAGCAAATGTCATCAATAAGTGTCTTAAGGCTTTCTGTGGTAGCTCGGGTCAAAGCATTAGTAGAGAGAGAACTAGGGTCTTCTTCTCCAAAAATGTGGGACATACAGTGCGAGCAGAACTGAGTAATGTTTTGCAATTTGCCAGAACGGATGACTTGGGCAAATACCTAGGCGTTCCTATCCTGCATTCAAAAGTCTCCAAACACACCTTTGAAGGCATCATCAACAAGCTTCAAGCAAGGCTCAATGCTTGGAAAGCTTCCTCCCTCTCCCTTGCGGGAAGAGTAACCCTGGTGAAATCTGTCCTCTCCTCTATGCCTTTATATAATATGCAATCTGCTGTTTTACCTTCCTCTACTTGTAATATGATTGACCGTATTTGCAGAAACTTCCTCTGGGGGAATACAGAGCAAACAAAGAAAATCCATCTCATTAGTTGGAAGAATGTTTGTGAACCAAAAAGTGGTGGGGGACTGGGTATTAGACATGCAAGCCAAGTGAATCAAGCTTTCATGATGAAGGCCGGATGGGGTCTGATTGCACAAAAGGAGGCTCTTTGGGCTAGAGTTCTAAGATCAAAGTATGGAAGTGGTTCGGATATCATACCAAAAGTGGAAAGGAGGCGAAACAGTTCCAACCTTTGGAAGGGCATATGCTCCTCCTGGGAAAATGTTCAAGCAAATTGCATTTGGAGAGTGGGAGATGGTTCCCTTATTCGCTTCTGGGATCACTACTGGATCCCGGATGTAGGAAGCCTAAGTGCGACTATAAACCAGGTTAGTAACATTACTAACTCTTCCGATATGCTAACAGATTTCCTTGATGTTTCAGGGCAGTGGGATATCAGAAAGCTCCAAGAAGTTTTACCGGAGGACATTGTCAAAAGGATCGCAACCATCTCCCCACCATCCCCTTGGAAGGAAGCTTATCACATAGTGTGGGGGCTATCCTCAGATGGTCAATTCAGCATCAAAATAGCTTATCAGAATCTTAGGGACACTCAAGCTACTCCCAACAAGATATTTCGGTTAGTTTGGACGTGGAAGGGCCCTGAGCGTGTGAGAACTTTTCTCTGGCTTGTAATACACAATGCAATCCTCACCAATGTAGAAAGAAGCCGCAGGCATTTAACCATGGACAATGCTTGCCCCAGATGCAGACAGCATGAAGAATCAATTCTCCATCTCCTTAGGGACTGCTCCTATGCTAGAAGAGTGTGGCAACGACTTATACCGACGAATGGCATCAACTCCTTCTTCAACACCAGCCTCCATGATTGGCTTATTCTGAACCTGACTGCGAATAGCTATTGGTCTTGCCTCTTTGGAGTTGCAATCTCATCTTTATGGTTTTTCAGGAACAAACTAGTCTTCAATGGAGAGATTGTCGATGCTGCTAGTGGTAGCTACCAAATCCAAGCGCGAACCAAAGAATTCTTGAAGGTGGCGACTAGCAACCTGAAACCAAAAAATAATCAAGATACCAGCGGGAGTATTGTTAGATGGGTGAGACCGAATGGAGAGTATATCAAATTAAATGTGGACGGGTCCTGGTTTGCTCATAGAAGTAATGCTGCTTGTGGAGGAGTTTTCAGAGATTCTGCTGGAAGATTTCTAAAAGGCTTCGCAGGAAATCTAGGTAATTGCTCGATTATGCACGCGGAGCTATGGGCGATTGTTCATGGGCTGACCATTGCCATCACTCATGGATACCAAAACCTGATGGTTGAATCCGACTCAGTTGCTGCTATCAATTTCATCAAGAACGGAAGCTCCCCGGGCCACCATTGTGCTCCTCTGATCCAGGACGTCCGAGTTCTAACTGAACGCCTTAAAAAAGTCTCTTGGATACATGTCTTTCGTGAAGCAAACACGGTGGCTGATCAATTAGCTAAGAAGGGGCATGATCTCCCCCTTGGTCTGCACATCTTTGACAGCTCCCCTCCGGATATCAATTATGCTTTGCTATGCGACTGCATAGGAACCGTTAGGCTTAGGGGATCTTAAGTCCTTTCTTTTTGTTTCTGTTTGTTTTCTTTCCTTTGCTGGGGTTTAATCCCCCCATACCATCAAAAAAATATGTTAAATTTTAATTATTAAAAAATATTTAAAAAAAAAAACGTTTTGCATGTCTTTATCTGAGTGGTTCTCATTATGATAAAACTCTAAAAAGATCCAATACTTTTAATTTCACAAAAAAAAAAAAAAAAACCCATATATAACAAATTAGAGAGCATATTAATTCTATTATGCTTTATCGGAATTTTTCAAAGCGACAATAAAAGGGAACAGAGAAGAGTATAATTGTATGTTGCATGTAAGCCTATAGTTAATTACAAGTGCTATGAATCAAATTAACTAGCAAGAATCAATGATAACATACAATATATATACAAAGAGAGTTTTACGTGTAAATATGATATGATACGAAGGTTCGGTTACCATAATTTATAGGGAGTGATTCAGATAAAGACACTAAAAACGCTTTTTTATAAAGATGTTTTTTAATAATTAAAATTTAACATATATAATTGATTAAATTGTGTTATTTTTGTTAAAATTAGACTAGATAAATTAATCTGACCAAAAAATAGTAAATTAAATCTTGAGCTGGTCTAAATTAATATTATTTTTTATAGAAAATGACTAAAATACTTCTATTATATATATTAATTTTGAGAATCCTAAATTTTAGTCATTTATTTTTCTATCGTAGAGTTAGAATTTAGAATTTTTAAAATTAATAATAATAATAATAATAATAATAATAATAATAATAATAATAAGAGTATTTTAATCATTTTCTATAATAAAGATATTGTACTTATTTTTTTTATAAAAAAATAATATTAATTTAGACCAGGCCAATTTAAAATTTGATTCACCATTTTTTTTATTAAATCAACTTGTCTAACCTAATTTTGACAAAAATAACATAATTCAATCAATTATATATGTTAAATTTTAATTACTGCAAAATATCTTTAAGAAAAGACATTTTAGGAGTCTGCGTCTAAGTGGCTCCCTAATTTATATTGTCTAATAATAATAACCAGCGTTCACTTTTTTCATTTGTTGCTTTTCCCTAACGTACCTTTTTATTTTTATTATCTGTCTTTTATTCTTTCTAAAAAATAAAAATCCAATTGAATGGGACATGAGTGTCTGCATGACTTTAGAGTAGTAGTGCTGTGTCTTGTATTCAGCATCAGAATCCTCAGCAAAATAACCATATATCTCATGAGAACTCACTATCATTCTCGCTTTATTTTTAAACCCTCAAGGGACATAAATGGAACTTTATTTTTTCAGACACCCATACCCACCAAGTATATGCTTAAATTTTACAACCAAAAGACCAAATAATTTTCCATCAGGGCGTGGTTTTTCTTTAGGGAGAATCTTTGCACGTTATTATAGCTTTTTTTAATACTTAAAAATATTTTTAACCAATTAATAATTTTATATTTAATTTGTATATTATTAGTATTATTATTACTATTATTATTATATAATTGAAATAGATGGTTATATCTTTTTTTCCGCTAAAAGACACATTAAATGAATTTTAAAAAAATGCAATAATCTCTTCCTCCTTTACACATGGCCACCAAAAGTTGGAATAAATTCCCTGACTATAAGAGAGGATAAAGAGCTATATATATATATATATATACCCAAAAGCCCTACCAATTTTTTGAGAGGAGAAAAGTATGGTTGGCTTTTTTGTTGTATACTTAGGATTCCTAAATATTCCCACTTTAAAGTTCATTTTGTTTACACAAAAAAAAAAAAAAAAAGGAGCTTCGTGGGGGAGGGTTATATTTTTCTTTAGTGCAAGATAAGGAAAGCAAATAAATGTAATGGATTACTATATACATTTAAGACAAAAATAAAGGAAACTTGGTAGTGCACAATTGGTCCCCAATGCCATGCTCTAATATACACAATGTTGATTATAGTATAACTACTTGTAGAGTTTTCAATAATAATTATTGACATGATTATTATATTCCTTATGTATGCCATAATAATAAGTAAATCATAAGCCACCCCATAACAAGCTAAGGTCTTCAATATTGATAATGAAGAAAGCCCAAACTCCCATGTGTACTAGCTAGCTAGTAGCTAGTATTTTAGGCTCATCATGAGAAAGCTAATGGCCTTAGAATCTATATGTTGTTATTATTATTATTATTATTATTATTATTATTATTTACCTTACTAGTCAATCAATAAAAACTTGTACTTGACATAAAAATAAGTAGCACAATGAAAAACTCAATTGCCCACCCCGATAAATTAAATCTTCTGTGAATTAGGTACATAAAATTTAAAAATAATAATGACTAATATAAGCATTTCCATCCAAGTCCTAATAATAAATCACCGGGTTTGGTAGCCTCGCACCATTCATATATAAAAAATATATATTATTCAAAAGGGTCCCTAGCTAAACCCATAAATCATATATACTTACGTCATCAAATCATCATGATAATAATAAACCCTTTACTTATCTAGCAATTAAGGGAAAAATAATAGTATATATAATATGTAAACATTTCATGAAACGAGCTATAAATCTCATCTGCTTACTTAGCTAGCTACCGTGTTCTAAGGTTTGTTTGCATCGCAAACATACAAATTTGTGTCACTTTTACAAATTGGTTAGGAACGGGTCATCGATTTTATTATGTTTGTTATATTAAATTTATGTATTAATTGGTAAACAGCAATGTTAGAGAGATAATATTAAAATATTTATAATTTTATACGTATGATATTTATAATTATATATTTATTATATTTAAAATTATATATTATTTTAATAATAATTAATTAATATTAAATAAAGTCACTTTAAATTATTTGAACTAATTTTTATTATTTTTTAAATATTATTGATTGACAAACAAAAAAATATTAGTCAAAATTTATCAAAGTTTATTATTTTTTATTTTATTTAATATATCTTATAATAAATAAGATAAATTTAAACTATTTGAATTGATTAACTTTTATCTCTCTAATTTGACTGATTAGCAAATTATTGGATTCTTTCCGCTCCCGTGTTTGTCTTAATATCCGTCCTATTAACCTTATAATTTAAAAGCAAGCTTTTATTTAATTAATTAATGTCTAAATTTTTTGTCGCACATGAACCGTGAGTAACAATTATGTTTCTTTATATGTATTGTGTATAAATATCAATGATCAATTAGATTTAATTAGCACTTGATTCAAATTTTTGGATCACGTCCCGTAGTGTCGGTCTAATGAGGGATATGCAATTAAATTGATTGATTGGAGATGCAGCTACCTTTAATTAATTGGCACGTCTCTGAAAAAATTGCCAAGTGTGGGAATAAGACATCTAATTTGGGTTAGAAAAAGTAACCCCATATGAAAAGAGATTATGACTCGGATGACTTAGATATTTTTATGGCACAGAAGAATTCTTGTGTATATCATAATTAAGAAGGATAAAAATATGTATAATAATTACCAATTTCCCAAAATTTAAATTAATTATTTTATTTTATTTTATTTTTATACACATACAGTTCATGCTAATATCCAATTAAAGCAATGGGAGAAATAAAGAGATACTGAGCTATAGGATTGTTGTCACAAATCTATTATAAGTTGCTATAATTTTCTTTACTCAATTAAAAAATTATTTAATACAGCTAGATCTAGTCTTTATTATAGACAGATTTTTGGTTATAAACAAAATTATTGACAGATTTTGTCTTTCTGTAAAAGTTTCGTTGAAAATTATTTACCGACGAATTTTTTTCCATCGGTAATTTACCGACAGATTTTTACTAGTTACCGACAGATTTTTTTTCGGTAAATTCTTCTCTCCATTTCTCTGAAACATCGAACTTTTCGATGGATTTTTCGTCGGTAATTAGAGACGGATTTTTCGACAAATTTTTCGTCTGTAATTGAAACCTTGGAAAACTATCTCTACCTCTGAATACAGACAGCAAATCCGTCTGTAAATCCGTCAGTAAGATAAAATAGAATTTTTTTTTAGATTTTTCCATTGCAAAATAAACCTGTTTTCATACAAAATAAATATAAATTTAATACAAATTTTTATCTAATTTGTATTCGAATATTTATAATATTTCAAAAAATAAACAAATTTATCGTATTATCAAACTAAAAGAAAAGTACTATAAACAAGCAAGTCAATATAATTCAAAACACAAAATCATGGGACGCACACGGTCACAAATTCATGGGACACACACAGTCACAAAATCACAAACACAAATCAAATAATCAAATAAGAGAAATGAAAATTCTGCTAATACTCCAAACGCAAAACTACCAAGAAGAAGCATTACCAGAGAAGAAGCCATTAACTGAATTAAATTTTTGTTCTAGACAACTATAGCATTCATCAAGCTCATATTAACAATGTTCAGCAATATTCAGCAATCCAAATTAACAATCTAAACATTTCTCAACTATTCATAATCAAAACCTAATCTAATCCTATTTTAACAACCTGAAAATCCACTAATCAGAAAACAAATCTAACTAAACTAATTACTAAAATCAAACTAACTAAACAAAATTAATTGAACTCAACAGAAATTAAAAGAATTTTAAAACCAAAACCTGAAAACAGAGACAATCAAAACATGACAGAGGAAAAGAAGGATGCCCAGGTCTCTACAGTTCGAACAGGGAAAAAGAGAGAGGTGAAACTGCAGCTGACGGTGGAACCAATTTTGGTCGTCACGGAGCTAAGGCTTGCACAAAGGTAACCGCGGCATTGACTGGAGGAGATGATGGCTGTAGCGCTGAGAAGATATGCGAGCCAGAATTGAGGGGGATAAAAGGAGAGAGAGAGAGGCGCGGCGGTGGTGGAGCTTGAACTTGCTTTGTTCTGCAAACGAGAAAGAACGAGAGAGACAGGGTCTGTGTTTTACTGGTTTAGTGTTTAAAAAAGAGGAGAAGAAGGAGAAGGTAGCTGCGGCGGTTAGGGTGGCCGGCGGTGGCATTGTGGGTGAGGAAAGAAGAAGAAGAAGCTCGTCGACGGAGAGGGGAATACTAGGTTTAGCTCGTTTGATTTGTGTGCTGTAAATGGAGCTCGGACAACCTTAGGTTTAGCTCAATATTTCCGATGGAATATTTTAAATTATAGATAGATTTTTTATCTGTAATAATTTAATAAAATGCAGCGTTTTTATTTATTTAATTACAGACAAATTTTCCATCAGTAACTACTTTTCACGAAAAAAAATTAATTTTTTCGATAGGATTGTCGATGAATTTTATTTTCTGTTTGTAATTTATGCTAATTTATTTTTTTTTTTAGTTTTTAACAAAAAAACTTCTCAAAAGTTCTATCTATATTTTTTGAAATAAAATTTGTCAAAAATATCCGTTTATAATAACTAATTTTCTAGTAGTGAGCATGTTCCCTCCTCTGGGAAGTGGAATATATATGGTTTGATGAACATAGATTAATTAGACTTTAGACACAAGCTTATGGGATGTGATGGAGAAAATGGAAATTTGTGCCAATAATATAAGCTGTCATGTGGTTGTCATGCAAACGTATAGAAGGATGATAAGATTTCATGACAAATGGTTAACACTTATTAACATGCATGTTTATTACTTTTTCTAAGAAAAATGAAAAAACAAAAAAGACATGGTGGTGGTATGTTAGTGCTACTGGATGCAAAAATAATATACCTTATGTCGGAGATAGGGGGCTAAATGACAACGTCTTATAGAGCTGGACATTTCACTATTTGAAGAGACTACATAGATATTATTATTAGAGAAAAAAAATTCTTGATTAAAGTATCTTTTCTGAGATCTGTATGCTTTTTCCAGCTTTTGCTCTTGTTTTTTTCTCTCTCTTTTTGAGCTTGGCACTTCTAGCTTTAATTTGTACTATTTGTTAGCATAATAATAATTATTGAAAATAATAGTTGCTTCTCAAAAGATAGAAGATATATATAGAGAGTAATTAAAAGACCGGGTTATATGTTCCTATATATTGGTTTCAAAGCCCCCTCTTTAGATGGCCATTGTTAATTGTTGCTACCCCATGCATGTTCCACTTCATTATGGATCATTTAATTGTCTAATGTGAAAAAGAAACATGGTAAATAATGATATCCACATGTTTGGATCCAGAAATATAATGGAAGAGATTGTTGGGGGGCTAATTCAAGATGGTTTGTATATATAGAATACCATAATAGCACAGGCTGGAGAGAAGGTCACGAGGCTCTTAAGATCAGAGGAGTCATAGTCACTGATTGGTAATCTTTTATGACTTGAGGGACCAAGCATTGCACCCCCTACTCTTCACTAGATTCCACACAGCACAATCTTACATGCAATTTTCTTTTCTTTTGTTTTCCCCATTCATTCATTTGAGTAATAAGAACAAAGGCAAAACTACAAAATGAATCACATGAGAGCTTTGAAAGGAACAACCAGATGAATATATACACAAATATACAATACATTTTTGAGTGGACTAATAAGGTCACAAGTCTAATAATTCAGGGTGTAAGTTAGGATTTGCATGGATATATATTACATTATGTTCAGTTTTGAATTATTTAGGGGTCAGAGAGAGCAGCACATAAAATCACATGATAAGACTTTAAGATTAAGAGGACATATGACCAAAATATGAAATTAATAAAGTCATTTATTAATGAATTCAATACAAAGCACACACAAATAAAAGGCCCCAAAGACCTTTTTCTCTCATTTTTATAAGCCAAATTTAGGCCACTATGAAAAAGAGGGTTCTCTCATGATCCCTCTCTCTCTCTCAAACAAATAAAAGAAATCCAAAGTTTAAACCTATAAACACGTATTTCCCATCACACGCGTGGACACCAGCCAATGGAGTCCTGTATAGTTAGGCCATACCCCGAGGCCAAAGAAGAAATAAAGAAAAAATGTAAAAAAAAAAATTAATAAAAATATATCACACTCACACACACGTAATTGGCACGTGAAAACAGCACCATCTGCACACGTGCCACAGTAAAGTCCACAAAATGTAGCCAACTCCAAACTGTTGCTGAGTAGTGTTGACTGTAGAAGAAACAATGATGCATGTTGGCAAAGATGAGAAGCTTGACTAATATGATGACATGAATAATGATGAACAGCTACCCCCCAACCTTCAAAGCTTCAAATTCAATCCCTTAAGTTATATATTTATGTAACTTTACGTACCTGGCTCCACTATCTTCATCTATTTCACCAATAATCAATGCAACCTTTGAATATTCGTCCAATCTCCAACCCCCTCTTTCTTTCTTTCCATGCATCCACACTTGCATTGCAAGACCAAGCCATAAATGAATCTATCAGTACTCAGTAGCTAGTTACGTTCACAGCATTTCCCTTTCTCAATTCTCACTCAGAGCAAATTCTATTTATGTTACAAAATCTTCCCTTCCCCAAGGGAATCTGCAAAGCCATTAATGAATGGCAATGCCAACCAACTTGAAATAATAATTATTATAAATTATAAATTCTCCAAGCTCCAAACCCATCAAACTCACATCATACATATACAATATACACTTTATAGTAATCTACACCATCACTCATGAGTCAATTTTTAATCACAAAAAAAAAACCTTGTAAAAAATTTTGAGGTTTCTACATAGACAGCATGGACCACCACCTTATTTCCTTCCTTTTCTTTTTTGTTTCTCCCTCCCTCATTATTTATTCTTCCCCCACCCCCTCATTTTCACACGGAGTTCCCCTTTTCATCTTCATTCACCCACAAACAGTCATTTAATTTTCTCCTTTTATTGTAAGACAAGGATAATGAAGAAGAGGGCGAGGGGAATGATGATGCAACAGTAGTAGTACTCGACCTCATTCGGGTCCTAGTTGTTACTCGCATCTGTGGCAAATACTTAGGGGGATTTATTCTCCGATTACTGTGAATCACAATAAGTTCTTGCATCAACTGGTAGCACCCTATAATTTTTTCCTGCAACGACCACATGCATATATATATCTTATTTGGAACCTGATCTGATATCTATAATAATATTGATAACTTGTATATCTATATCTATTAATTATTTAGCATAGTACATGCTTACTTTTCTTAGTCCCTGGCACCATGATTCAGCATTCTCAGGCTTAACAAGAGAGCAATTAGGAATTTCATTAGCTGCACAGAGTATTGCTGCGGCAGCAATACATGATGGCCTGTATGCAAGAAAGCTAGCCTCTGTCCACCAAAAATTAAATTATAAGTTTATAACAAAAAATAATTATTAATAATCACATTGAGCAACTAACAATGCATGCTTTAATTTCATTACTTTCCACTAGTATTTGATTATGTCAAGTTTCAACGGTGTGATTCATTTATTGTCTATGACGTCCAGCTACCTCAACAACAGTTAACTACCATAATGTCCAACAAATTGAAGGAAGGGCTCTTTGAAAATATATGCATTTTAATTTCATGACCTACCTTGGATATTAGACAAGATGATTTCCGTAGCTCGAGAAATGAGGAAGGGAGTAAAAGTTCCAGCTGAATCAACTTTGCACGCAAAGAAACCAAGGAAGCTAAGTGGGGTAACTGATCTCAGCCTCCAATCCAACACACTAAGAACAAGTAGCTCCATCCTACGTATGGTTCGCGGCTCAAATACGTATTTGGCTCCTTCCACCTGTTTAAATAATTACACATGCCAAATCAACATAGTTTCTTATTAATTATCTATTTGAACTTTGAAAGGATTCCTCATATACCTGAAGGTCCAAGAGAGAGGGAACAAGAGGTTCCTCCATCTTTGCCGCTAAAGACAAACAAGCAACTGATAGAAGCTGAAGAGTCCACCCACTTGTTTGCTGTAATCAAGTGTCAACATAACCGAAATGCTAATAATTAAGTAATTATCATTATCTTCATTCATGATCACTGTATAATAAACCATTATTTCATAGCTTCTATATGTCTTAAATAGTATTCACACATCAGCCATGCACGTGCCAGGTTAGAGAGTATATACTAGAAGCTTGCCCGACCTGTCATTTTCCATGAGTATCCAAAAATCTACAACAGTATACTTTTACAAATAAAAAATGCCAGTAGTATATTAATGGGCAAGAGGAATGCTAGGTGAGCAATTTTTGTGATTTGTAGCCATTAAATAGTCATCAATGATGGTTTTAATGGTGTGAGATTTCATCCAATAGCTCATTTTTCTTTGCTAGTTACATGACCAGAATTTAATAAAGTTGACCCCCTAAACTTTTCCAATGGGTAATGCTAGGTATACAAAAAAACAGTCAAAACTTGCCTTATTTAATGCTAAATAAGACAAATTTTGGCTATTTTTTACTGATTTTCTTTGATTACCAAACATTTATCTATTATTAAAATTAGTCACTAATATATTTATGTATAAATATAGATATAATTTAATTATTTTTAATATATATTTATATTTTAATATATATTTTATATTAGTAATTAATTTTAGTGGCTAATTTTGACACATAATATAATCGGTTCCAAATACGCATACATTATGAAAAAATGAATTATATATGTATTCTGTGTATATATGTTTTTGTATTTTTTATTAAAAGTGATGAAATATTAGGTAATTAATATGTTTTTTTGTTTTTAAAAATTAACCAATTTTATTTTTTACTAAAAATATTAGCTAGCTACTTGATATTTGTTTTTACGTGAAGAATTGACTTGCTAATAGTATATATATTATTCGTACACAATTATAGCGAAAAAGGTACTTTTACATATATATATTTATAAAATTCAAGACTATTTTATCATTTGTCGAATATAAACAAGTGCTTTATTTAATCAATAATTGACGAGTTAATGTTATAGTAGCTGCGCTGCTTTTGGATTCAACTGAAAACGATCCAAAACCAATTAGAGTCCTAGACACAATAATTAGGTCTTAAATATGAATACGTAACAAACAAGATAATAAAGGGAGTAGGTATTTGCACACTACTGTAGCCCAATCTAAAGTTTGTTAAGCAATTAAGTAATCAAGTAGCAACATATTATTGACTCTTGCCGATGTTATCACGGATAGTCATACCATGGGTTGCTATAATGAAATACTTTTTCCTTTTTATTTTGGTAGACAATGAAATGAAAAACACAAGAAACTTAACACAAGAAAAAGTTAAAAATCAAGAGTAATTAATTTTATATACAATTAATAATTAAAAATTATTAAATTATTTTATAAATTTAATTATATTATCATTTTGTTAAAAACTCAGGTAAAATAGACTTCATCAAAAGTTGATACCTGATAACCGTTAGATGAAAAATTAGCTAAATCAATTAAATCATTTATTCACTCTCAGATATCAACTTCACGTAATGTCGACTGCATTTGAGTTTCCACCTTATCGTTTAATATCTTTTAATTATTAACTTGAGATGAAAAGAGAGTACATGAGTTTTCACCATGCAATTAATAAGAAGTTTTGGCATTTGAAAAGTTGTATGTGTAATTACTGCGTTAGAAAATTTCTTGCCACGCACGTGACAATATGATTTGATTTGACGAAACGTAAATTAAAGGTGCGGAGAGATGAGAGTGCTGACCGGCAGGTGGCGAGAATCCAAAAACCGATCCAAGTAATTAACGGAGAGGTATGCCGTCAGAGGCTGAAAGCCATAGTACGAGTGAACCTGCGAAACACGTAATAATAATTAAGTAATGGATGCAGGGAAAATCGAAGATCTAGAAGTTACTAGAGAAACGCAGTAGTTAGTTACGGCAGTGGCATTAATGTAAAATGAGGCAATTTTGGAAGGAACGGAACGAGAGAAGTGATTTTCAGTTGTAACTACCTTGAGGATCCATGCAACGGATTGTTCTCTTGCGTTGGCGTCGAGGGAGCGAGACTGAAACCTGGAGAGGTACTCCAATCCGGGGACGAAGTTGCGTTCGTGCTCCATGAAACACGCGATGGATTCCTCCGTCCACGACGACGACAATGAAGAAGATGAAGAAGACGATGACGAGGGTGATTCCGGCGAGTGTTGTGTGGAGAGGATTCCGGAGGAGTCCTCGCAGCAGAGGAGGTCATGGTGGCAATCGGAGCAGGTGGAAAGAGGCATGTATGTGTAGTTAATTCAGTTTGCTGCGGCCATGTGGATGGTTGAGTCGGCGGAGAGAGAGTGATGGACTTTAAAAGGAGTGTGTGAGAAATAAAGACAGAGTGTGATGAGTGAGTGGAGGAGCGGGGTTGGTGAAAGAGATGTATGTGTTGTTGTGTTTGGTTTGGTTTGTTTTGAAGCTTCAGCCTCTGCCTGTTTCACTTAAAATATGAATTCATCAATTATACATTTTTTTTCAAATAAGTATATATAATAAGTGCGTATTTGATTTGATAAATAGAAGCGTGGGGACAGTAACAGTAGTAGATATCAAACTGAGATGTGGTGGCATGAGATGATTGGGCTTCCATAAATCACCCTAATGAAACTATTTGAGCAGTATTGATAGAAAGATGAAGATGAAGATATTGTTTGGATTAGATGGAATTTGAGACAAGTCATTTTCTCACTGTTTGGATTCACGGTTGGTCATTGGAATTGAAATAACGGAAATGGAATACAACACTATTGAACATCAATTTTATCGAGGAAAAATAAAGCATCACGCATACTATATTTAAAAAGAAAATGAACAAAAAAAATATAAGTAAATAATGAAAATATTAAACAACGTGAATAATTGATATATTGGATGTTCATTTTACTAGGTATGCAGATGATTATTTTAATATTAAAATTTATGTAGGTAATTTGGATATGTAATGTATTTTGATTTGATTGGTGGTTGTTCATATTGTTTAAGAAAGTTATTGGTTACATAACATTATCCAAAAATAAATAAAAATGACTGGGTATCATATATTATGTCTGCAATATTATACAATTAACAAATTTTATTATTGTGAAATTTCGTAGTTGGAGAGATTTGGGCTCTCATCAATCTCTGTCAAGTAAGTCCAAAGGTGAAGGGTGAAGAAGTTAGAGAAGGGAGTGAGAGAGAGAGATGAACAGAGGAGGAAGGTGCAAGCGAAGAAGAAGCTGTTAGTGAATTGGAATTTTGGAGAATTATTAGAATATGCAGAAGGAGAGAATTGGAGAAGATGAGAAAGAGGAATTTTGGCGAAGATGAAAGTTGTTTTCATTCATCATCTGTTTTTGCATTACATGCTTATCTTTATATAGTTACGGAAGAGCTAATTAACTTAATCTACCAACTAACTTTGCTAGCTGGCAACTCTAACTGACTAATATTAACAGCAGCAATTTACTAACTAATTCTAAGTCTGTTATATCAGGTTACAGCCTCCCTCAAACTAGGACTATGAATATCCAAAAGGCCTAGTTTAAAAATGTTGCTTGAGAAGGGACCAGGGGCTAAGGCCTTGGTAAGGAAGTCAGCCAACTGGTTCGATGAAGAAACCGGCATGAGGTGTGTGAGACCTGAGAGATGTTGGTTTCGAGTAGTGTGTCAATCAACCTCGATGTGCTTAGTTCTCTCGTGGAAGATAAGATTAGTGGCTATGTGGATGGCTGATCTATTGTCGCAAAAAAGTGTGATGGGCTCTGTCAGTGGCATGCCCAAATCATTCATGATGTAAGATAGCCATTGAGTTTGGCATGTTGCCAGGGCTAGAACTCTGTACACAGTTTCTGAGGACGACCTCGCAACAGTGTTCTGTTTCTTGCTTTTCCAACTAATGAGTGGCTTTCCAATGTAGAAGCAATGGCTAGTGATGGATTTTCTGGAATCTGCACACGTTGCTCAATCTGCATTCGAGAATCCTGTGAGTTTAAGATCATTGGTAGGCAGGAAGAACAGACCAATTGAGGGACATCCTTTTAAGTACCGCAGCACCCTGTGAGCATCTTGCAGGTGTACATCTATGGGACAATCAATAAACTGACTAAGTCTTCCCATTGCATAAGCTAAATATGGCCTTGTGTTGGTCAGGTACAAGAGCCTGCCAACTAGTTGTCTGTATGGGGCTTGATCCTCTAATGCATTGCCGCTTTTCCTTGACAATTTTGATGCAGAAGTGTAATCCATTGAAGTGCTAGCTGGCTTGCATTCTAAGAAGCCGAAGTCTTTGAGGATGTCTAAGACATACTTGCGTTGACAAAGATGGATCCCTTTTAATGAGCGGGTCACTTCCATGCCTAGAAAGTACTTCAAGTTCCCCAAATCTTTAATTTTAAATTTTTGATCAAGTAGCTGCTCGATTGAATCAATCTTAGCAAGATCATTGCTTGTCAAGACCAAATCATCCACGTAAACTATGATGATTGTAACCTCCTGAGCTGTGATTTTAGTATATAAAAAATGATCCGATTCTGATTTAGAGAAATCAGCTGAGCTCAATGTTTCAGTCAATTTTAAATTTCACTGCCTACTAATTTGTCACAAGCCATAGAGCGATTTTCGCAATTTATGACATTAAAAATGGCTGATTCTATATTATATTTGTGTGTACGGACTTTTTTTTTAATCTGTTTTTTTTTTTTTTTTCCCTTCAGTCTCAACGTAAATGATTTGTTTTTTCATTGTCAAGAGATTGAATTATTGAAGGGCGCATAAAGCTATTATACATTGCTTATTATTAAGTGCAAATAACCATGATAAGTGACAAGTTACTAATTAACACATTGCATGATCAAACATGTTTCAACAGACAACACATCGCAAAATTAAATTACAGAGGGCAAATCGCAAATAAAACTATGGTGAACTGTTAAAAAAATTATTCATTAATGACATGTAATAATTACTTAAGTTTACAATGTTTTTACTTAATAATCATGCATAACCATATTATTTTATATATTAAGCATAATTATAATAAGAGTTTAGCTAATATATATTTTAAAGAGACATGATAAATTTAGCATAATTATAATAATTAATGATAACTGAACGTTGGTTGATCAATTTCATTGATATATAAAATAATAGATAATATTTTTAACAGTTAGAGTTATTGGATGAAACGCACAAATGATTTAAAAATTCAAAATGTCCATGAGTTACACTAGCTAGCTAGCTAGTACGAAAATATTCTTGAATTTGTTTTATATAACACGCTGAATTGATAAATGAAGCTAGCTAGGAAACTAGCTAGTGAACCATATTTGATATTAAATATTGGTGATGATTAATTAAATTTGGGACCTTTGAATATCTATTATTAACAATCCTGCTAGTTAGATAATAAGAGATGCGAACAATTTGAATAATGGACTATATTTTAGGTTTATTAACTATTTAAAACAAAAATTATATTTAATTAATTTAAAATTTAATTTTTAAAATTAAAATTAACTTTTTTTCTAATCTATTATTTAAATTGTTTCAAAAAAAAAACGTTATTTCTGTATACTTTTTTATTATCAACTTATCACCCCAAAAATGCAATTGGATTACCATTTCGCTTTCAGCCTTGTTCCCTTTGTGTGGGCCATCATAACATTTTCGTATATAGTATTTGTTTGTCTTTTGCATGTAGTTTCCTAAGCGCCAAGTGCCCAAATAAAATCCAATCACATACAAGTTCATATTTTGTTTGTCTAAAAATTAATTTGCACACTGCAAGCGTGTTTTTTTTTTTTTTTTTCTAATTGAATCCCTATAATTAATTGGTTGCATATATAATTATTTATGTATCTTTTAATAATTTAAAAGTTTAAAAAAATTAGTTTTATAACATACATAATACTTAGTCAGAGTTTTTATAGTCAAAATTAAAAAAAAAAAATCTAAAATTCGATCTTTCTTTTAATTCGATATGAAATGAATTTATTTATTATTTATACTTCAAATGCAAAAGATATAAAGATATAATAGATAAGTAAGATTTAAAATTCAGTAAAATTTATTATTTTTTATCAACATTTATAGTTATTAATCTAATTCTTTTAATTTAGTAATTTAATAACATACTTATAATTTACATTTTAAAATATTATTAACTAATTATTGATAAAAAATAAATTCTGCTAATTCTCTTGCATTACAATTTTTAGAAGACTTCCATGATTGCTTTTAAATTTAGAAGAATAAGAAAATAAAGTTTAAAAAAAAGTTATTTTCGTATTTTTCCTTGTCTTTCGTTGATTAAATAAATGACATAGCATTATTCTTACTTAGTAGTGTTACTCTTAGACATGGATGTAGCATAGGTTGGGTATGGATAGGGGTGGCAAGCAGGGAAGCCCGCCCTGTCCCGTCAGAAGTCTGTTCTTTGGCGGGTTGGTTCGTTCCGTCCTGTCTAGTAAGGCGGTCCCAAAATTTCAACCCGTTCTGTTTAACGGCGGGCTGACGGGCCAGCAGGTTAAGTCCGCCAAATATCTTTTTTTTAACTATTAAATAATATATATAAAAGTATAAAAAAATCTCTTCTGTTTTTTACTTTTAATTATTATAATTTCTAAAAGTATAAACAAAGAATAAATTATCATTTGTACCAATGAAAGATATAGACGCTGACAAATATACTCGTATAAGAATCAAACGACAATTTTAACCACGGAAGATGTCTTCCATGTACCAAGAGTACCCGGACGTTGGTTAAAAATACCCCTTACTAAAAAAATACTAAGTCCGACGAAGAAGTTCGCCCCGCCAAAATCCGCGATTTAAGCGGTGCGGGTTAGGTGGACTTATGCTATTTGACGATCCCAATTTTCTAGCTTAACTTGCTTTTTTTGATGGATTACGTAGATCGACCCGACGAGTTTAGATCCGTTTACCACCCTTAGATATAGAGCAATAAGCAATGTGAAGCACTAGGTTGTACCTTCCCAATAGGTAATATTTGTGTACAGCTTTGTATGTTGAGTTTATAGACGCAACGAAACTGAAATATGCTCTGGCTAGTGGCTACTCTAACAGGGCATTATTGTTATTATTCAACCACTCCCTAAAAAATTAATTGAAAAAATTACTGTGTCTGTCATTCTTAGAGACCTTAATCAAAATGCAAATAATATCAATAAATAAATAAATAAATGACTAGATATTTTTTTAGATCATTTATCAGAATTCGATCCATAAAGAGAAAATTTTTCTATATGAATATTAGTCATTCTTTTTTACATTATTATCAAAGATAAACCAATATACTAGCAAGCTATAAAAAAGAACAAACAATAATAAAACAAACAAAAACCATCAAAGCAAATCTAATATATATATATATATATATATATATATAGAGGAAGAGTTTCAAGTATATTGAAAACACCGTCCAATTATTTTAACCGTTGATCTAAATAGATTATTGAGTTTAGAATTTAAAATTAAAACACTCATACATACATGTGGTACAAAATTAAAATTTCCTGCATCTTAACATCAATGTCTTGCTGATGTGGACCTGATGGCTCTCTAGAAGTAGTTGTAAATATTGGTCATCAAATAATACACTTATATAAGTTTTAATTTCCTTTTGAAATAGGAAAAACTACCATTTGTACCCATGAACTTTGCAAACGCTGACAAAAGTATCCATAGAAGAAAAAAAGTGACTTTGTACTTATGAAAGACTGGATCCGTCTGTCGATAGTACCTGAACGTCAATAAAACGTTAGCTCCGTTAACTTAAAGGCCAACATGGCACGTTAAGTGCTTACCTGGCTTTTGATTTTTAATTTTTATTTTTTTAAGAGTGAGAGAGAAGAGTGAGAGATAAACGTTAGAAGCACTCCGCGCCATTCCATCTTCTTTCTCACCACCTCTCTGCATGCCCTAGCAGAGAGAGAGACGTGAACCACGGACTGAACCCTACGCCACCCACCAATCCGTCCCACCGCCTCCGTCCGCACGAAACGACCACTGGCGACCAGCATTGCCCAATCCTTCTTCCCTTTTCTTCTCCATTTTCCCATTTCTTCCCTCCTTTGCGCGAAGTCACCCTGTTTCTGCGCGAACAGCCCCTGCTTCGCATCTTCCAGTCCAGCGAGCAACCAACGGCGGCGAACTTTTGTGCCGCTGCGAGTCTGCGACCACCACTCATTTGCCTCGTCCACTTTCTTCGTCCTTCCCTCTCATCAACGCATGTTCCATTCCCTTCCCTTACTTTCCTGTCTTTCTTTTCTTTATTTTTATTGTTTTTTCATTCTGTTTTAGTGATCTGGTTAGGTTAAGTTAGATGATTTCTGTGTTTTGGATTGAATTTGTTTGTTGTGGCTGAATTTTCTGGGTTGTTTGATGCCTACATCGAACTAAACATGCTGTCTGAATTTGCTACACACCACATGCTCGATATATCGCCTGAATGGAGTTTTTGATTTAAACTTTATGTCTAATCAGCATAGGGCTTAAGTTTTATTTTCATTAGGCATTTTAATTTACAAATATGCAGTTTTCTGAACTTCTTGATGATGATTGTGATTAAACTTTGGTTATGCGCTAGTTGAATGTCCTTGTTGAACACCAAATTGGTGAATTTGGTTGGTTAATATGTACAAATTTTAGCTCTTAATCATATTTTTGGTGAAATTTGTAGCAGTGCATACCATGTTTTGTTTAGTGAGTTGCTGAGTTGCTTACTCATGTGTTCTTGAACATATACAATAGTAGGTGTATTGATATGGACTATTCATTTTTTTATGTTTTATTCATGTTTTAATGTTAAAAAAAATTGGGTGTTGGGTAATGATATAAACTGATTATATTTGTTGATGGTTCATTCAATTTTTTATGATTCATTCATTTGGGTGTTGGGTAATATTAGAAGATATGAAATTTTTTTTTGTTATTGACAGAAATGGCTACCACGACACATATCACGTTAGTAATACACCATAGAGGTAGACTTGAAAGGGGGTTGGATGGCAAGTTGTGTTATGCAGAAGGTGAAATTACTGAGGTGGAGAGAGTTAACGTGGATACTCTGAATGGCTTCTTCATTAGTGACCTACTGAAAGACATTGGGTATCCAATCATATCCGATTTCTACTGGCGGCAGCCTGGAATGAAAATTGAGGGTGGTTTGAGGCTTCTGCGACTTGACATGGATGTTGTTAAGATGTATGAAGCTGCTGTGGAGAATGGGTATAAGATTGAGTTATACACAAGCCCATTAGCCAAGCAGACGTTATATATACGAATGAAGAAGCTGTTGTAGAAGCACCTGGTGAAGTTAATGTTACTCCATCAAGGAGGAAGAGGAAAGTTTGTGTTAGGAGGACTCCAACTCCAAAGAAGGCAAAAGGTCCTAAAAGAATTCTTCAACTGGAAGGGGTACAAACTAAAGTCCAAATTACAGAGGAGACCCATGGTACAGAAAAGGCCCAAGCAGATGCCAGCCCAAATCTATCAGTTCCAGTTACACCAAACACAGTTCCTGTATCTGAAGAATCTGCTAACTTCTCAACTGCATATGTGCCACCTAGACCTATCATGAATCCAACCATGTCCAAGAGACCAATTAGGAGGAGAAACGTTAAGAGGCCACCACCGTCCCAACCTTCTCCCCTCAGACCTGCCCCACCACAACCTACTCCCATAACGCCTACCACACCACAACCTTCTATTGTTAGGCCTACATCACCAACTAACCAACCTCCTCCAAAGGTTACCAGACAAACAATGCATGGTGCAAGTCGAGGGACGACTACAAGATTTATTTGATTCATGCCAACTCCACTATCCACAATTCAAACAGCAGGCAGATGGCCAGCACCTGGGTTCCGTCCACCAACAGAAGCATCTTCAAGTGGCAACAACAACGGGGTTTCTAGTGGTAGCAGCAACTCCACACCCAACAAATAGGAGTTTATAGTGTGACTTTATTTTTTGATCAAGGACTTACTGTAATGAAAGCTCTATCAACTCTGATACTATGGTTTTTTTGTAACTTATGCCTAGTGCTTATATTTCACAACCTGATGCTTTCATGTTCATGGTTTGTATTGGTACTATTAGGTACATTTGATTTGCTATTGCTACATCAGACTCATACACTTGTTTTGAGGCTTTTGTTGCTAAATGCTTGTGTTAAAATTATGTCAAAGTTTATTATAGCTTATGAAATGAATATTTAGTTCCATTTCCAGGTTACAATTTCGCTATTTAGTATACAATACCAGGTTTTTGGCTAGATTTGTCAAATCACGACATTTATATGTCTTTTTTGTCAAAATTGTGTTAACTCCAATATCACAGATATCAAATACATTAACAATCATGGACATTAATGGTCATAACACAACTTGACTTTTTTCACAACAGCTGAATATATTAACAGAGTTTTGAAGTTCATCATCATCGAAACCAAACAGCTTTGAAGTTCATCATCATTGAAAACCAAATAGCTGCACAAAAAGACCCCAGGACAACATACACCATACGTACAGTTACATATTGATTAATTGGAGTAGATTCAGGCCTACACAAATCAATAAACTCAAAAAAATTGTTATAATCCATGATCTAATAGTTCTAATTTCACCCTGGAGCTTCCCTATCTTTAACAAGATCTTCACACTATTCTCTTGAATCTCTCTTCTTTACCCAGTGACATTGACCTCATGGTTACCACAGGAGCTATCTTAATTTTTTCTAACAAGGGCTCTTGCCAGTCCCTCCCATCCTTCGTTAATCTCATCCACCCATACAAAATACTTGCAATCCATCGTCTGTAGCATAAAAGGGAGGAATAAGAATCGTTCACAAATAAGTTAATTTGAACAGAACCACAAAAACAAAAAAACTTACCTTCCATAGAGGACACCTTACGAACCATCTCCCAAGATTTGTTAAGGTTCTAGATTGTAGCAATACCACACCCTGTCCACAAAAGCATCTCCCAGACAAAGTCTTCTCTCCACCCCTCTTGGAAGACGAAGTTCCTTCTTTGCTGATGCTTCCATTCGAACCTCTGCTTCTCCTAGACATTCTAGGGTTTTCAAATTGAAATTAGGAAAACAGTTGACGATAAATTAGGGAATTGAGTGATGTTATAACGGTAACAACATGCTGGACACATCAGACTGCTGATTCAAAGCCAGGTAAGCACTTAACGTGCCATGTTGGCCTTTAAGTTAACGGAGCTAGCGTTTTATTGACGTTCAGGTACTATCGACAGACGGATCTAGCCTTTCATGGGTACAAAGTCACTTTTCTTCTTCTATGGATACTTTTGTCAGCGTTCGCAAAGTTCATGGGTACAAATGATAGTTTTTTCTTTGAATAAATGCCAAAAAAAAAAACATTACTTTTCGAGTATTGTGTTCATCTAAATTGCAAATTGACCTGAAGACTTGCATACTATTATAGACACAGAATAATGCTATATACTTTATTGGTTGGGTTGAATTGTCTTCTTCCTTGAAACCAAACATTAAAAATTTGACTCCCACAAATATAGTGGGAGGTGCATAGTGGTGCTCTGAGCTGTGCATTTCCACATCAATCATATAATAAGTGCCTTCAAATTAAAGATAGCTGGAAAATACTAATTTGACAATTAGACATGAATAAGCAATTAATAATTATAATAAATAAGTTTGAATTGTCTTTACTAGTTTACTACTCTCTTAACTTAGCATAAATAATCACAATTAAAAAAAAAGCACTTAAATTAAATAATCAGATAACCAATATAAATGCAATCTTGTATGACTTTTAAAGATGGCATATATGTATGTGGATGATTTATTTATTTATAAAAAAAGTGGCTATCATAGAGTTTTCGATCACCAAAATTTAAAAAAAAAATAAATAATAGAATATAAATTGAAAAAATATTATATTTAACACAAGAGAACAACTAGAGAACCAAAAACATATCAGCAAAAAACCAGCCAAAATGTGTTTGGGTTCCATGAAAAATTGGATTTTGGTTTGTATTCCGTGATCCTAGGAGCAGTTTTTAAACATATTATTCAAAAAGTGATTCTAATTAAACGGTTTTGTTTACTTTTTGGCTGATTACCTTTTGGTTCCATATACTTTTCCTTAACACAAATATTAAAGTATTAAATTAATAAATTTTTTATTTTTTTATTTTTTTATGTGCGACTAATTTTATGCATTTCTCACGTTCTGTTAAGCGTTAGGTGGTTATTATTGGTCAATCAATTTGGCTTTGCCAAACATATATGGTTAGAAACTAGTTGTCTTTCATTCGAACCTAAAAAGGAAAACTTCAATATAATTGAACTAAATAATTCCATAATTTTGTTACGAGGACTAGTGTACTACTAGTAGCTAGTACCCATGGAACAGTACCCTGTATTAGTAAAATCTAAATGAAGTCGAAGTTAAATCGAATTATAGAGTACTTAGAAATGGTCAAGTGAATTTAGATAAAAATAATAACACAATTAGCTAGTTACCATTATTTAATAATATATACTCAAAATTCACATATATAAAACTTTATTAAATAGCCCTGGCCTTAACTTTAATTGCTTTCAATAATTGAGATTACAAATAAACTAACCTAGCTTGGCTAGCTAGAATATGCAATTGATAACCTATCACTAGCAAATCCCTTGGTATTACTAATTGGTGAATGTTGTGGTGTTTATAACATTGTACCCAATTTTACTAAAAAAAAAATAAATAGATAATATTTAATAAATTTTAAATATTTTATTTTTATTTTACGTATTTTATTTTTTATTTATAAAAACAAATTAGATAATTTAAATATCACAATAAAAAGTATCATAGAATTCATCTTTTTAATTTGGTAGATGGGTTCTTTTGTCAAAATATTAAGTATTAACATCATTCATTATGCCTATATTTAATGATATATAGTAATTTTTATTTAAAAAAGGGCAAAAATCCACTTTTATTTGTATAGAATTGCATCAAGATGACATCATTTTTTTCTTCTTCTGGTTTTTGTGTTAGTCACAATGAGAAAATTGAAAAAGACTTTGCTTCTGTTTGACTAAGACAGCCCATGCCCGGAAATAGGGATATGTTCACCCAAAAAAAAAAAAATCATATGTGGTTGTTTTCTTTCTTTGTAGTTTATAGCATATGAATTTATCTAGTGATAATTCATAATTGATTACTTTAAAAGAAAAAAAAAATGCAAAGTAGCTAAATAATTTTCAGTACTATATAGTTTATTTTCTTAGCCTTTTTCCCTATTGGCTATTTGATCCTTGTATTATCTAGTTTCATAGATATGAAGAGCCAAGGCATTGCATCTTTTTTCAACACTTTCTTGTTCTTTTCACATTTTTGGTTTATGTTTCTTTTTCCTTTTTCATGTTATTTGAAATGAATTGAAGAAAAGAAACTTAAAAGTGGCATGGATTGTGATAAGTACAATTGAGTTTGATTTAAGGGCGCAATTCCTATCAAAGTTAGGAGGCTCTCACAAAAAGAAACCCCATTATTATATATCTACATGCTTTTTTCAAACTTTGGTCGGTCAACATATAGATTGAAACACAAATCCTCAATTAATCCACATTAAGAATTGGGTTTTTGAATGTTTGATCATGTGGAAGAAGCATAAGGATTAATTCGAGCAAACTATTATTTTTTTTTATATATCTAACAAATATTTTAACTATAAAAAAATACAAACTAACTTTATATTCATAAAGATTAGTTGCTTCAGTAAAACCACTTAAAATGTTCGACAACATTATTCAATTAATTACTCATTTTAAACATATTTGATAGATAATTTGTTAAATAATTTTGTCAAACTAATTCAATATCCATAAAAATTGGATTATTAATTTTATGAATTCTGTCTAATATTATATCAATATCGGGCTAGGTAGTATATATATTTTCTCAAAGACTAATAGGCCATTGAATTAATGTCAAACCTACATTATGATTATGTTCAACATGGTTGAGATTTTGGTCGTTTGAATAGTTGGCTTAATAATATATATGGTAAACTATTCAAAATATATTCGAATTATTTTGTAGTTGACAAAAAATATTATAAATTTTATTATCGACAAAAATATTATCAATTTATTTAAGAATATGATAAAAATAATTCAAGAAGCTTGAGATTTTGGCCGTTGGAATAATTGGCTTAATATATATATATATATATATATATATATATATATATATATATATATAAGTTAAATAGTCTAAATTCACTACTAAACTGTCTTTGTTATATGTTATCTAATCCCTTTTTTTCTCCCCTTTCAAAGTGGCTAGGGTCATAGGTTACCTAAAAGTTTTTCCTCCCAATTTATTTGTTCGTGGTAGCTATATAGAGGCATAACCCACCACTTATGTGCACTGTTAGTTGAAGTTTGTTTGATGTCTAAAAATTAAGATAAATCTAATACTAATTTTTCTCTTAGAATAAATTTAGGGGTTAAATACGATTTTAGTTCTCAGGATATAGGTCGAAAATTTTTTTCCTCCCCAATCTTTTTATACATACAAAATTGTCTCTAAAATTTAACATGATTTTAAAATTATCCTTACTTTAGGGACCAAAATCATACAGAGGTGGCGGCAGAAACGTAGGCAGAGGTGAATCGTGAACAACTTTTTCTTTTTTTTCTTTCCCCTTCTTTTTCTTTCCGTCCTCCTTTATAGAGCAGAAACACTCTCTTTCTCTCTTTTTTTTTTTAATTTTATAATCTTTTTGTTATGGGTGATTTGGTCCAAAATTTTAATATTTAAGTAAAAATGACAATTTTAAAATTTAATTTTAAACTTTAAACACGATTTTGTATGCAAAAAAAGATTGAAAATGAAAAAAAATTTCGATCTATACCTTACTTAACCTAAATTTTAAGTTCTTTACCAATCTATTTTTTCACTATTATTCGTGTTTCTTTTATTGATTTTAATTTAAATAGTTAATTGATTATTATATTGTACTTGTACTTGTACCTCCAGCCACGTAAGTTAGACCATTTTGATAAATTGGAGAAACGGTTTTTGTTTATAGTAAGTTTTTTTAAAATTATTTTAAATTTATTGATTTTTTTTATCTCCATACCAATGGTCTAAAATTCAACGTGATTTTATTGAAATAATAAAAACTAATAAACTTTGTATTTTAATTGTTCATGGTTTTTCTTCAACATCGTGCTAAACAAGTAGTGACGAGTCTACTATAAAGTTATGTATATTGTGTTTACTGAAAAAATATCGATCAATATACATAAAATACTGATGATGATATTATTATTTTTTCAATGTCCATTTCAATCTTTTCCTTCTTTTTTATGTGGCATTGGCACAGTGGGCATATAGTTGTTAATTGTAACATAAATATTAAATAAATGAACTGACCCCATGCATTCAAATTTTCAACGTACAAAGAAAAGAAAACAAATAAATTAAAATATGAATAAGAAAAAAATTTGAAAAGATCCACAATAATGTGGCTGCAACTGATGACAAATCGGTTTGTCCATGGTAAGAAGACTTTTGCCTTAATTTCTCATCAAAACCAGTTAAACTAAACTGAAATAGCTTACAATAATATATTCTCCAAGCAAATTGTATTAATAAATAGCTCGGTGTTTTCTTGTACCCTATAAAACATTAAGCATGTCATATAATAACAAATCTAGATATGGATAAGGAAACCGTATATTATAAGAAATCCAAACTTTTAGAAATCCTGAAATTAAAAGCGAGCTTTTGCAACAAGATTCATAGAAGTTTCTACTGTTGTATATAAAAAATCAGATATTAAAACGGTTATTTATATAAATTATGTAAAATTTGCATGTAAGCATAGAGAAGAATAAGAACAGAGAAGTCAAGAAGGAATTGAGAATTGAACTTGTATAATGATGAGATCGATTTAAAGAATACAAAGTTATAATTTGCTATTTATACAAACACTATTTCTAACAGAATGTTATAGCTGCTCTAACTAACTATACAACTCAGCATGTGCAATCAAACCTACTACTAACAACTTTCTATATAAAAAAGAAATAATAGCTTATATTAACAAATTTTAACTAATAGAATAAATATCAAGTAACACCCTCCCGTAAGCTTGGAGCATTGGGAGAAAAGAGATCCAACAATCCAAGCTTAGAATAACCTGCATTGAAAGGCCCAGGAGCAAGAGGTTTAGTAAGAATATCGGCAGCTTGATTATTGGTGAAAATGGGAAGAAGATGAATCAACTTTTCTTGCAATTTGTCACGGACTATATGGCAATCAGCTTCGATATGCTTGGTACGTTCATGAAACACAGAATTAGTTGTAATGTAAATAGCTGAATTGCTATCACAGTATAAATTAATAGGCTTTGTGATTGGAACACCAAGATCTTGAAGAACATAGCTCAGCCATTGGGCTTCTCTGGTGGCCAGAGCTAAAGCTCTATACTCTGCTTCTGAGGAGGAGGCTGCAACTGTAAGCTGTTTCTTACTCTTCCAAGTAACCAATGATAGTCCCAAATAAAAACAATATGCCGAGATGGATCTTCGAGAGTCAACACAACCAGCCCAGTCAGAGTCAGAGAAACCAGTAAGTTGGAAATCAGATTCTGCAGAAAAGAAGAAGCCTGCAGCAGGGAAACCTTTTACATAACGCAGCACTCTATGTGCTGCCTTCAAATGCTCAGTAGTGGCGCAGTCCAAAAACTGGCTTAGCTTCCCAATGGCATAGCTTATATCAGGCCTAGTATTTGCTAGATATAAGAGCTTGCCCACAATTCTTCTATACTGACTAGAATCAGTGAGCAATTTTCCAGCAGTTTTACTGAGCTTTGCTCCATAATCGATGGGAGTGGTGGCAGGTTTGCACCCTTCAAATCTTGTTTCCTTGAGTAAATCAATAACATATTTTCTCTGGTACAAAGCAATTTATGTCTTGGATCTTGCCATTTCTAAACCAAGGAAGTACTTCAAGTCTCCCATTTCTTTGATCCGAAATCTCTCATGAAGAACATCTTTAACTGAGTTAATTTCATTTAGATCATCACCTGCCAATACTAAATCATCGACATACACGAGAATTGCTGTGAATCCAAGTGAAGTAGTCTTGGTGAAGAGGCTGTAATCTGATTTACATTGAGTGAATTTTAGCTCGAGTAAAACAGATTTGAGCTTGCAATTCCACTACCTACTCGCTTGTTTCAATCCATACAAGGACTTTTCAAGCTTGCAAACTTGACCAGGCGAGGCTTCTAAACCTAGAGGCACCTTCATATAGACCTCCTCATCAAGTTTACCATGTAAAAATGATGTGTTGACATCAATTTGTTTAAGGTGCCACCCTTTTACTGCTACAACAGCAAGTACCACTCTCAAAGTCTCTAGCTTTACTACAGGACTGAAGGTATCTCGATAGTCAACACCAGCCACTTGTGTGAATCCTTTGGCAACAAGTCTTGCCTTATGCCTCTCCACTGTACCATTTGGATGGTATTTGGTACGAAAGACCCATTTACATCCAATTGCTCTCTTTCCAATTGGTAAAGAAGTTAGCTTCCATGTTTTATTTTTTTCCAAGGCAGTCAGTTCAGCTCTTATTGCCTCTTGCCAACAAGTTTGAGTGATTGCATCCTTATAGGTTTTAGGCTCTAAATTTTGAATAGCAACAGAAAATACAAAATGTATGGGGAAAAGCCTAGTATAAGACAAGACATTAGAGAGAGGATACCTTTGAGCTGTAAGCTGCGATGAGGGTGAAACAGTGTTGATGGTTTGACACTCATAGTCCTGCAAGTATGCAGGTGGTTTAGTTTGCCTAGTTGATCTCCTTACATCAGCAACTTCAGGCATAATGGATGATTCAGGCAGAGCAGCAGAATTATGAGTTGAAAATCCTTCATGTGATGCAGATGTGGTTTCCAAATGATCATGAATTTTAGGATAGGGGAGAATTTCATCAGTTTCATTTAATTCAGAAGAAGCATTATCTTCCTGCTGGCTGAGATTTGGGTGATGCAAGCTTGGTTGAGTGGCTGCATCATCAGTGTTTAAAACTTGTATCTGACTCCTTTCCAAAAATTCATAATCAAAGGGATGAGATGCAACATGAGATGAATGAGAGGAAGCTGAAAAATTGTCATTGTTGGTATTAGTGGAGTGAAAGTAAGGAAAGTAATTCTCATAAAATTGGACATCCCGAGATAAAAAAAATCTCTCGAGTTTGCAAATCAAAGAGCAGGTATCCTTTTGTGCCCTCCCTGAATCCAAGATGTAAGCACTTTCTTGCTCTTGGATCCAGCTTGCCTCATTATCGTGCAAGGTTGCCAGCATATGCTAAACAACCAAAGACTCTGAGAAGGGAAAGATTTGGCAAAGTCTTATAAAGAACTTGATATGGAGACTTGTTTTGCAAAAAGGGTATCGGCAGTCGATTAATTAAATAGACCGCATGTCCAACACTGTAATTCCAAAAAGATTTTGGTAAATGAGCATGAAACAAGAGAGTTCTAGCCATAGCAAGAATGTGTTGATGTTTGCGCTCAACAATGCCATTCTACTGTGGAGTTTCCACACAAGTTCTTTGGTGAGATATACCATTAGAGCTATAGAATGCAGGCATTAAAAACTCAGGCCCATTATCTGTGCGAATTGTTTTAACCACTGCATCAAATTGAGTTTTAGCAAAAATGACAAAATCTTTAACCAATGAAGAAGCCTCAGCTTTAGTTTTCATGAACAAAATCCAAGTAAATCGAGAAAAATCATCCACTATAGTAAGAAAATAACGCTTCCCAGTAAAAGAGGGAACAGAAACAGGTCCCCAAATATCAACATGAATGAGGTCAAGTACATTAGCTGCAGTATTAGAACTAACAGAAAAGGGTAATCGCTTTTGTTTGCCAAGATGGCAAGAATGACACGGTTCTGTATATTTTGTACAATTAATAAACTCAAAATTCTTTTGCAATGCAACAAGCCTATCATGAGATGGATGCCCTAATTTAACATGCCATAAAGACTGAGAAAATTGGCTGTGGCAAGTTGCTGTGATGTGAGGGATAGCTTTGACTTCTTTGTGCAGAATGTACAAACCATCAACATTGCTAGCTGTACCAATCATCTTCAAAGTGTGCAGATCCTGTATCTCACAAACCTTGTCAATAAAACTCATTTTGCAATGTAAAGATGCAGTAAGTTTCGAAAATAATATGAGTTTGAAGTTAAAAGTAGGAATAAACAATGCATTAGTGAGAAAAAGATTGTCAGAAAACATAATGGTACCCATGATGCAGCTAGTAGTGAGTGCTCTATTAGGTAATTTGACAATAACTAGAACAACTTTAAAGTAATTTTGAAAATCTGCCAGGGTATATGATACATGGTCAGTAGCTCCAATGTCAAGTACCCATGGCTTGTGTTTATTGATTGAAATATTTAGAGCTTTGACATGAGAATCAAATTGTAAAATGTTTACCATTCTACCTGTATAAAGAGAAGGATTTGCTTTGGCTGAAATCTGGTTGACACTATGAGAATGAGGTACATCTTGTTTGCTGAGCAGGGCTAAAAGAGCTTCTCGTTGCTCTGGAGTGAATTCATTAATGGTTGGTTCACCTCTAACCAATTGTGGAACACTGAAGTCATCATTTTCATCTTCAGGATTGTCTGCTGCAGTTATACAATTGAGGATAGGAGACTTTTTCTCAAACCGGGGTTTGAAGTTAGGTGGATAACCATGCTTCTTATAGTAGTTATCCACAATGTGTCCTGATTTTTTACAACGAGTGCACTGCAATTTGATGCGATTTTGCCCCTTTTTAGATGAATTTATACCTTTGTTGTCAGGCTGAGAAGAGGCTGCCAGAATCTTAGCATCTAAGGCATTATCAAAGCTGAACAGCTGCCTTTCTTGCTGAGTGATCATTGACAGAATTCTATTCACACTAGGCAAATCATCCATTAACATAACATGTGACTTAACAGTGAAATATTGCTCTCCAAGACCACGCAAAAACTTGGTAACTCTGTCCTCTTTTCTGTGTTGCCTAACAATGCCTAAGCCACATTCACATTTAACATAATCGCAACCGGGTATACTTCTAAAGTCATCAATCTCTTTCCAAAGATTTTTCAGTTGGGCAAAATAAACTGTAACAGACAAATCCCCTTGTTTTAATGCATAAATCTCCTGATTCAATTCAGCTACTCGAAACCTATCACCCTGATAGTAGCGATGCTTAAGGTCATTCCATAATTCGTAACCTATGTTGTTCCAAAGAACACTCTGATAGATTTCTGGACTAAGGAAAAGATTAATCCAAGCAACTACATAGATATTGCATTGTTGCCATGCCTTGAAATTAGGATCAATTTTCTCAGGTTTCAGGATAGTGCCATCAATAAATTCAATTTTATTTTTGGATGTAAGAGCATTAGTCATAGCTTTTCTCCACGCACTGTAATTTGAACCAGTAAGGATTACATTGGTAATAGGTATACCTGGATTTTCAGAAGGAAGTATGTAATAGGGGCTTGAGAGATCTTGATTCGGATTTATCTTGTTGATATGGCTCTGGATCTGTGCCACTTGACTGAAGAACGCTGTGAATTGCTGCATGTCCATCGTAGGACCACCTCCTGTGGATCCTTCACTTGAATTTGATTTTCCTTCCATTGCTGCGAAGATACCAGAAGCGGTTGTAATCTTTCTCTCTTGATCTCGTTGATCAGAAACTCGTTATCTCTCCTTAACGAGAAGACAGTTAGATAACGAAGCTCTCATCAAACTCTACGGTGTGAGTTCAAGAAAGAAGAAGAAAAGAAATAGATGAAAAAGAAGAGCGGATGCTGAGATTTCAAATAGGTATGAAGAAAAGGGAGAAGAAATTGCGTGAGTTCAAATCAAACAAAGGAAAAAGACGGAAAAAAAAATTCACGAGCCAAGAACAGCGAACGAGCGCTTCAACTGTGAAGCTGGACTCATCATCCTTCTCTAATCACATCGACGAATTGTGAATTAGAGAGCAAATTTTTCATCCTTCAATCAGGATCTCAACGTTCTCCATCCACGCTCACCGCACCATGTAAAATTTGCATGTGAGCATGGAGAAGAACAAGAACAGAGAAGCCAAGAAGGAATTGAGAATTGAACTTATATAATGATGAGACTCAAAGAATACAAAGCTATAATTTGCTATTTATACAAACACTACTTCTAACAGAATGCTATAGCTGCTCTAACTAACTATACAACTCAGCATGTGCAATCAAACCTACTACTAATAATTAAATTATTTTTTTCTAAACTACCCTTCAATAATTTTTTTAATTATTAAATTATGAAGTTACCAAAATTTTATTAATAATTATTTTTATATTTTACTATCAATTTTCTGATATCAATATATATTATTTTAACATTAAATAAAAAAATCTTACCACTATTAATATGTATAACAATTAATTAATATATATTGATATTGAAAAATAATCTTACCAAAATTTTTGTATTTAATTTTAAAATAATATATATTGATAAAAAAATTAATAGTAAAATATAATTATAATTGTTAACGAAAATTTTGGTAAAATCATAATTTAATAATTAAAAAATGATTGAAATGTATCTTAGAAAAAATATTAACTATTAATTTTTTTAAAAATATTTTGGTAAAAATATAATTTAATCAATAAAAAAATTATTAAAGAGTATTTTGGTAAGCAAAATTTAATGACAAAAAAATAAAATTTTTGCTAAAAGGTATTTTTATAAAAAATAATTTATTTTTTCTTAAAAAATAGATAAAATTAACACAAAAATTTTAAAATGGATTAAAGAGAAGGTTTTTTAAAATTTATAAAAAAAGAGAATGTATATTTTACAAATAGAGGAGATGAGAGTGTTATTTTAGCATCTCTCAAGAGAGAATAAAATTTTCTCTAATAAAAATTAAAAAAGAGAAAGATTAAAGGGTGTATTTGATATGTGGTACTTTTAGAGATATAATTATTTCCATTATTCTTCTTTTTATGAGTTTAACTTTTTATATAAAATAATTTTATGATATAGTATATGAATTTTTATAATTGAAAAGTTTAAAATTTGATTATTGTTTGGACCTTAAAAAAAGTAGCATAAAACAAATAAAAAATAAAAATAATCAATGCAAAAATTTGAATAAATTCAAAAAAAAATTTTATTTAAAGAGATATATTAAAAATATAATATGTACCTTCTCCTATTAATATAAATTTCTAGTAGAAGTGATTTTATAACAATATAATAAAGATAAAAAACAGAGACAATTTTTTTTTCTTGTGTTTTTGTTTCGGGTTTAATTACAGTGGACATAACTTAAAAATGTTTTTAACTTATATATGATAACTCTGGATAAAAAACAAAGACATATAGAAATAGCAAAATTATGTAATTTTTTTCATCTGAAAGACATAAAATCTGTGTCTCGTGCATCATGAAATACAAATTTTTATGTGTGTGTTTTTGTTTCTACAATCAAATAAGATTTGTCCGTCTATCTCTTTGTAGAATACTGAGGCACAAATCAAAGCATTAAACGCATCCAAAGAAAAACATGGACCATCATATGCAAAAATTGAATGTGCAATCGTGTGTGATTTACTAGCCGACGAAGATATATGCATGACAGAATTTAGTGATGAAAAAAGGGTTGTAAGCTAATGGTAAGATGTGGATGTGGGCATGTACCAATTAGTGCACAGACATGGGAAAAAAGAGTGCCAGTGGTGCCTTATTGGGTAATGGACATGTGAATACCGAAAAGAGAATGAAAATTGCTTTCTACAACATAGTTAGAATTTAATTATTGTTTTAAAAAAACTACAGCCAGTTCGTTGAATATAGGAGAGAGCCCAATTTGGGAGCCAATAAAAAAACTGGCGTCGCCCGGACTCGAACCAGAGACCTTCAGTGTGTTAGACTGACATGATAACCAACTACACCACGACACCTTCTGTGTTCATTAATTGGGTTTATATTAAAATAAAAAAAAACAATTTGAGCCGAGCCCATCATAATTGAGACCAAAAAGCCGCCAAAAACAAAAACCCCAGGTCTGAGACCTCAGCTCAGCTAGCTACAGTCTCAGCATCGGGCACATTCTCCCTGACTCTAACCAGTAACCACCGCTTCGCAGGGGAAAGGAATCGGTTGCAACTAACCCTGCAGCTGTGTCATGAACTGCTTCTCCAACCTCTCATCCTACACTGCCGCCATCCTCGCTCGCTTCCTATCCAGCCGCCGTTCCCTCTGCAACTTCCCCATTAAGCTAACTCTTCCTCCTACTCTCTCTCCCCGCTCTCAATTCGTGCTCGCTAGGTTTCCCTCTCGCTGCTGCTACTCCTCCTCCTCCTCCGCCAAGAAAGGCCGCAAGAAGAAGGTGGTGGAGCCTGAACCTGTGGCGTCGGTTATGGAGCACGAGGAGAAGGACGCCTTCTTTGTGGTCCGAAAAGGGGACGTTGTTGGAGTATATAATACACTCGTTGATTGCCAGTCTCAAGTTGGATCCTCTGTAATTATTCTCTTTTGGAACCCTATATTATCTATAATGCTCTCTTATTCATGTTTCTAACAACTAGTTTCTATTGTTGCTACTATTCGAATTACTTTTTGTTGTTTCCCCTTTTTAGATAATTATTCTCTCCTCTGCTTGTAACCTTCTAGCATGATTACAATGGGTGGTGGTGTTAATTTATCTGTTTTATTGGACAGGACACTAGTGGCTATTTATGTGGTTGTTTTGTTTGTGGTTCTTGTTTCCCATGACAATAGTGAAATGTAGAAGGAATATTCAAAGGCTATTGAGAATGAGGTATTGACTTTTCCCATTGTGTTATTGTCTTGCCTTTCAGGTATGTGATCCTCCTGTTAGTGTGTACAAGGGATATTCTTTGTCGAAGGACACTCAGAATTATCTTGTTTCGCGTGGACTCAAGAATGCCTTGTACACAATTAGAGATGCTGATTTGACAGAGGATTTGTTTGGCATGCTTGTTCCTTGCCCTTTCAAGGTATGTAACTTTTCCATTGTGTTCAATATTATTTTCATTTTGTCAAATCTGTTACTTCTTGCCTGACCAACATAGCATGCGAAGAAAGTTAGTATAGCTGTTAGTTGAAGGTATTCCATTCTATTAAAATTTATATCCACTTCTAAGTTCTACCGATACTATTTTTTCTCTTGTCCATATTATTTATCATCTTTGATCCCACCCAAGCTTATATCGCATCCTTAACATTAATTTTGAATTGAAGGTCTTGGCCAAGTTTTGATTCAGAGTAATTTGAGTTGATAGTCGAATTTGCTCCAAGGTTGTGTAAAATATCTATTACATTCATATTAGAAGGGTATAGATGACTCTTATGGGACATGGGAGTATTTCCTGTATGGCCTGCACGCTTCTATACTCTTGCAAGATAATATTTTCCTGTATGGCTTAAAATTCTTTCTTTTTCATTGATAGGCTCTGTTACTTTTTGATAGAGATTAGAAATCCCCATTTTATCATGTATTCTTATATATCATCTAGGTAGTGGGAAGTTGTATGTTGTGTTAACTTTTTCCTTCTGTAAACATATCATCTAGATTTATGGCTGACACATTGCTGTTTTCTTCATAAAAGCTTATGCTTTCTCCCTACATAGTATGTACCCTCTAAATACCATTTACATAAGTATGAGGTTTATTCATTAAGCTAATCATGGATTATATGTCTCAGGATCCTGCTTCTATTGAAAGGGCCACTTCAAGTAACGATGTATCGAAAAAGAGATCTGTAGAGATGCTTGAACTAGATAATGTGGTAAGTTTCCTACAATTTGGAAGTACATGGTTATCAAGAAGCCAAATATAATAACTACATGCCTAAAAATGTTATTTATGTCAAATATGTTGTAAATTTTAAATGTGTTAAAATTATCAATTCTTGAGCAACTTTCATATTGAGAAAAGTTTGGATATCATTGTTATTATAGATATCTGAATTATGTTATCTCTATGACACCCATTACATGTCTCTACACTGTACTCTTTTATCTGTCCCTCTAACATGAGGTTACATTTTGCTGCATTGGTTCTTAGTTAGCTGGAAATTTATAATAATTGTCACCCATTTTCTGTCACATGGTATTAATCATATGCATCTGTGTAAATATATGGTAGTAAAGACGAATAATAATGTGCTACGTATGCTGGCAGAAGTTTAACTTATATAAAGGCTTGAATTATTGTTTGGTAGTAATGTAATAAAAAACGTACACTGGACTTTCTGTACCAGATACTACACTTGTACTGGCATCATCTATCACTTTTTCTTTTTTTTTTAAATTTTAAAATTCTGTGTGTTTCCTAACTGGATGCAGAGTTCAAACTCTTTTTTGGCACTTTTTTAAATCTATTTAAGACATTTCATTATTGCGTAGCAAAAGGTAACTGGAATGGCCTCCATCTCCGAAGATCCCTTCAGAAAGCAAGTCAAGTTAGATCATATTGCAGCAGCTGCAGAACCTTATGGAAATGTAAGCAACAAAAGATAATATACTGATGCGCATGAATCCTTTTTTTTTTGGTTGCTTGGTGCTACTGTTATTTCAACAATAACTACCATGCTTAAGCCATGAGGGATTATAATAATTAAACTATTGAGTGACAGTCTACAAAGTTACATCCACAATGACATGTCACTTTCCTTTTATTTGGAAAAAAAAGGTATTTAAGGGAATGATTGAATGGTGATGCTCTTAGGGTTTTTAGTAAAATATTGACTAAAATGCACATGACACCATGTTAGTTCAGTTGGCTTATAAATAGTTGAAAGTAGTTGCATTTTATATATAAAATATCAAGTGATACACAAGTTACACTATTTCCTTCACATCATTTTATGCATAGTTTTTTTGCCACTTTGCAACGTTATAACCCACATTTGACCAAGACAATAATTTCTCGTCTGTCCACGATGCACTGGGCAGCATGAGATGTTGATAAGTGACAGGCCCTTATTTGAAAGTCTATATGAGGAGAAGAGCGAGGGATGATGGGCCAACAGCCCAAGTTGTAAATCCAGCAATAATTTAATAAACTAAGGATGGTAGTCAGGAATGCATTGGGGGAATAAATATCTGCTATAAGAGTAGTTAGAGCCTTAGAGATTGTTCAGTTGGTTGAGTACAGTTAGCTCTCGGAGAGTTGGAAAATCCTTCCAAATTAGGGAACAGTTAGCTCTTGGAGAGTTTGAGCCACATTGACCAAGATCAGTTCAATAACACAGTGACACCTCTTTCATCACTTTCCCTCTATACCAGTTTCATCAGAAGCACTATTCATTGGTTAAACTCGAATAGATTGCTAACTCCTTTATTAGAAAGGGGAGAAAGAAAATGCAAATTCAAGTTTTATAGGGTGATCTCAAGTAGTCCTATTGAATATTGATGTTCTGAGTGAAATTTTCTTATTAACTTAGGATTCATTTGATTATGTGATGCTTTTAAATCTCTTTTTTGCTTATAGAAAAAGTAAAAATAAAAAGAAAATCTTTATAGTCATCTATCCCTTTGTATCAGACTTGCCTTCTTGAGTTTGATGGTGCATCAAAAGGAAATCCTGGAAAAGCCGGTGCTGGGGCTATTTTGCGTTCTACTGATGGAAGTGTGGTATACATTTGATGTTGCTGTTTATATATGTATCATGTTTTACAACCCTTAATCCCATTAGCTATTATTAGTTTATTACTTTAAAGATTTGTAGGTTGCGCGAAGGTGTGGGTATAGCAACATGCAATGCTGCTGAATATCGTGCAATGATATTAGGAATGAGATATGCTCTTAAAAAGGGATTTTCTTCTATCCGTATCCAGGGCGACTCCAAGCTTGTTTGCATGCAGGTTGGCCATCTTTTATGCTTACATCAGTTTGTTTATTCTGGTACACATGAGCTATTTTTGTTGTTTCCTTATAGTTTGCATCTAACGGCTCCTTTTCTTCTCTGTATTTCAACATTTATGTTCTGATCTTGAAGACCTCTTGTTGTCTGTTTAAAGACTGTCTTAGTACCAAAATAATAATAATAAAAAAAACTGTCTTCACCAATGGCCTTGTAACCTTGTGGCACACCCAGCTTCCTTGAGAAAGACTTGATGTGGTGTTTGGCTTACAGTTACTTTGATTTGAGCTGACCTTTCATCATCCTGCTCACCAGGCTTTTGGATCTTTGGTTAACCAAAGAACAATAACCTTTGCTTTTGTTAGCAATCATCGTAACT
This sequence comes from Arachis hypogaea, assembly GCF_003086295.3. Taxonomy (NCBI): domain Eukaryota; kingdom Viridiplantae; phylum Streptophyta; class Magnoliopsida; order Fabales; family Fabaceae; genus Arachis; species Arachis hypogaea. The sequence continues at coordinate 133,730,221 of NC_092038.1, forward strand.
TTAATTTCAACCCATCAATTCTTGTAGCCCTTAAATTTTAGCATGCTTATAAACATTGCATACTTGCGTCTTACCAAGTTATAGGATATGCAGGCATGATGCATCACCACACTGGTGACTGATATTATCAAAATACTGACACTAGTAAACTACAAATCTTTTACTTTGGGACTTGATAATGAAATAACCCACTGGGTGCTGAAGTCAGTTATTTTTAAAGCAAATTATGGGTTAATGACATGGTGGGAAACCTGAATTTTAATTTGAAAATATCCTCTAGAGTCTAAGTAGAAGAAAAGTATATGATTTCATCTATGCTCTTCTTTATCTTTATCTTTATCCTAGTTTCATTTGCAACTAAATGGTTACCAATTTCTATAATTTGTAGTTTTTCTTCCCCTCCCAATAATCTCATGCTATTGAATCAAACAGATTGATGGTTCATGGAAGGTCAAGAATGAAAACTTGTCTACATTGTATAAGGTGGCAAAAGAACTCAAGGATCAATTTTCTCTCTTCCAGATCAGCCATGTTTTAAGGGTAGGTACTATTGACTTAGCTATTGGTATGTCTGTAATGTTTTTGGGCTTTTTGTAGAACTCCTTGGTCTTGTAAAGTGATCAATAAAGAGAAAATCCCTATAAAAACATCAACAAAGGAAATAGACGTTTACTGTAAAATTGATTTATTTAACAATCCAATAATGTAATGCTTTTTGTAGCCTCCTAAGGGTGCCAATTTCCCTACAAAAAGACGTATTTGTGTAAAACACAAATGAATTATAGGAAGCTGTTCAACACTTCAACCCAGGCTATTATTTCTTAACTGAAAAACCAATGGTATTGTCTCCTTAGTGATTAAGATTCGTTTTACTGAATTCTATAAGATGAACATTGATATTTTGGTTGTTTTTTTATGTTTATCTTATTTATTTATTTATTTTATTTAATAACGTAATGGCTATTATTTTCTGGATGCTTAATATTACTCCAGAAAGGACATTAAGGTTAGCCATGTCCTGAATTCAGTTTGTTGAGTGTTGATGAAATTCCGGTTCCCCTTTTAGTAATCATTTATCTAATAAATCACTTGTTTCCTTTTAGATATTTCTGTGTTTCCAGAATAGCATCTTTTATCATGTCAGTGCATGGATAAGAATTATTCTTTAATTTATGGAAATAATTTTGTTTCCCTTGTGAAGAACTTGAACTCTGAAGCTGATGCGCAAGCAAATTTGGCAATCAATCTCGCTGGTGAGTCCTTCTCTAATTCGTAGATTACTTCAGCTCCAAGTATATACCTGCATTCAATTTTGAAAACTTTCTCTGGTATACAGATGGCCAAGTACAGGAAGAACGTGTGTAGATTAATTCAATCATGCTAGATTCTGGTTATGTCTTGCGTTTGTAGCTGACATATCTACAAATTGCAGAGTAGTGCCAGCGCTCTTTAAATTAGTCCACCTTATCACTTGAATCATTCTGATTTTGATGGTAAGTTGGTAACTATTAGCATTAGCCTTTTCAATAGAATATGTGGGACTGAAAGATGCTCATTAACATTCTTGGGAATATGGAAGGACAGAAACTTGATTCTTCCTGTGTTTCGTACCCGATTCTTGTTCAGTTATACTGCAAATTGCAATGTACATTTCTAGCCCTAATGTGTGTCTTGTAATTTTAAGTTATTGCGTGCATCGAAGAGTATTCGTTAATGCAATCGACGTTCATCGTTAAACATGGCTGATTGTAATTATTTGTGCTTTTAAAACCTTTGATATGATCATGCATAGTTAATCACCATCCTGCTGCCGATGTTGTGTTGGTCTCTTGGGTGTATACTGCTTATTGCTTTCGCAAATGTCAGAGCTTTCTTGCTTTGAGCTTCAGCGAGAAAATGGCATGATTATATTACGTGAAGTAATAAGATAGGTAGATCTTTGAGGAATTTTGCGACAGACTTGGAAAATAAAGTCTTTCAGAAAATTTTGCGATGGTTTATGTTTCTGAAGAGGAAAAAAGTATACGCCTGTCCTTGAAAAATTGTAACAGTAGGGTTATGAGTCCCTAAATGAAGAATGGATCATGTGTTAGTAACATTATTTCGATCTGATAAGTCCATCACAAATTTTTTCAGAGATGTATTAGTTGTCCTATTTCAACATTATGTGCTAGTAAGTAGTAACATTATTGAATGTCATCCACCACCACGTAATTATATCTCGTTTAACCAATAACCATGCGCTGAATTGATATCTCTATGCGATGTTCAATGCTGAATAAAATAATTCTATATGTCACGCCTTTTTGGCATCATGATAATGGAGAACACGACGGCGTGCCCTATCAATGTTTTATGAAAAAAAATGCAAATGACATTTATATATGGTGTTTTGATTATCCAAAACGGTGATTTGGATCTGAACGTGAGGTCTAAGCTCTTTTAAAAGTTGTGTCCGGCATCTTTTCCAGCAGGGATGAAGTCGTCCGAATTTCTCGTAAGGAGGGTGGTATCTGTAAGGGACTCCGATACTTAAGTTAGTAAGAGTTTAAGCAGGTTTTTAGTAGATTTGCTTCGAAGTATTCCCAGAGTGTCAAGATATTTTATACATGTAGATGTAGAGTTAATAACCATTTTTTTGAGTAGTTCTACCTTTAATGGTGGATATCCGTTCCTTTTTATTAGGAAGGTTAAACATATAATATTTTTCAAGAATAACGTAGGATTTTTTACATGTGTGGTTGATGTGTTATATTATTTATATATACAAAATTAGCATAGGAAACAATATATTTTTTCACTTAATATATTTACACATTTAATTTTATTTACTAATATACTCATAGGTGATATTGCTAGTTACCTAGTTTCAGAAAATTTGGTCTTCCATTTAAACTTCTGTTAAATCAATCTCATTGGGCATATGCCTTTTATAATAAATATCATTTTAACATTAATATGTTCTTAATAACTAATATTTATTTGCCAATGAGTTATAGCTCAAATGGCATAGACTCTTCATACTCAATTAAGAAGTTGCCAGTTCGAGTTACATATCTTTCCAAATTTTTCGCCAATCAGTAATAGCTCAAATGAGATAGTCTCCTTAAGAGGTTGCGGGTTCGAGTCTCATATTTTTGGTAAAAAAAAAAATAACTAATATTTATTCTCTTTACTTTGTTAATTAAAAAAAATCTAAATACATAATTAATTAATAATAACAATTTTTAATATGAATATAAAAAATATTTGATATCCGAATAATATTATTATTGTTAAATTAATAACAAGCTAAAATGGGTTTTACGAACTTTGTTTTGGGCGGGTAAAGTAATCTTGAAACACTTCTATTTCCATGGTGGCGTAGTAGTACAGTTGATCAAAGTATATCTATCTCCATGCTGCCTGATTTAAAATTTAAAAGATAAAAAATATTACCTTTGTACATATAGCTGGAGTAGCTCAGTTGGTTAGAGCGTGTGGCTGTTAACCACAAGGTCGAAGGTTCAAGCCCTTCTTCTAGCGTTTTTTTTCCCTGGTCTAAAGTATCTATATTTCCTAATAGATATATCAAATGCTTCATGCCCCTCTTGCATAGAATTTCCCTACAATCATTCCACAAATACTATCTAGTGTCTTGTTTTTTTGAGGTCCATCTTGAGTCTGGGAGAAAAATAAAATATCAAAACTGCTTATTTAGCTCCTACAACATAAGCATCTCAAACTCAGTTGTTAGAGAACTAAGTAATTGATTAACATACATGAAGAGGTACCCTCTTAGTTGCTATCACCGCCATTCCATTCCCTCCAGTCTTTGTCAACATTACTTTGGGCCCATTTTACAGCGGCACGTGCAGCTTGTGGTCCTCCCGGCAGCCCCCTTTCGCTTACGGCATCAGCCATGTCAATGAATGGAATGACCAAGAGAGTCCCCGGACCTCCATACTCAGAATGTAAGAACGTGCTAAAAATCTGTTCAACTCAATCATTCAATGTGTTATTGCATAAGTCACAGCTCTCATTGACTTATATCATATATCACTAATTAACTCAAGCACAAGAATAAAAGCACTGATATACAAAGAAGATCCACAACAATGAACTACCTTAACGAATCAAACACTTATCAGATTCATGTCATGCCAATGAACACAAAGAGTGCATCAAGTTAGCATTTGCAATGTTGTGTGACAAACTGACAATCAAATATGAAAGGCATTCAAGTTATTATCAACACTTCCTAATTCCAAGGACAAATAACATGGAAAATGGAAACATTTGACATAAAAACGGATAAAACTTCATCTGCTCCTTCATCTGTTCCTTTTTCCTGGTAGTTAAAATATCCTCCTGTAGTCAACTTATAGGGGCTCGATTGTCCTAAAAGTATAGCCCTCTCATCACTCATCAGTGAAGAAAAGAAAAAAACAGAAATGCCACAAAGTAAACTACTAAACATTGATTTATCTAACCAGGCATTACAAATCACTTCTAAATTCATTAGTTCCTTACGACCTCAGTACACATGTCAACCTGAATATATACCTCTCATCACTCATCACTCACCAGTGGAAAAATAACATTCAGAAATTCCACAGACTAAATAAACATAAAAAAGACTCCAACATAAGCATTAAAAAATTGACTTCAAAATTCAACGTGTTCCCTTAGACCTTACTTCACATGCAGAGGTCACAGCACTCATCAATGAATGAAGGGGGGTAAAAGGGAAGAAAAAAAGAAAAAGGAAACCAGAAATGCCACAAAGCAGGGTCACAAGTTTGGCATGCTGAAAAATCAGAGTGATATGCTATAATCAATTAATCATTAACCTTATGAAACAGATCATGTGAACATATGGGTTGCGAGACACCGGGCCGACTCATACCTCATCCACAATTGGATTATCTGTAGTAGTCTCACACCCCATATGTAGTTATTTACACAAAACAGAACCCTTAATCTTATTCCTATTCCCTAAGGCTGTTTATGGTAGCCGAGACAAGACACATACAAATTTCCGTCTCTGGATCTTTGTCCTGCCCAGCTGCCAAACACTGCCTATCTTCACCATAGTCAAGGATAGGAGAACCTTCAAAAATGGGATCTTTCACAATACTAATACTAAGCTATTACAACATATACCATATACACAAACAGAACTCGGCACTTAACACAAACAAAAGAGCAAAATATCCATCAATAAAAATCTTGTGAGGAACCAAGTTAGCTAGAGAAAAGTAAAATGGGGGGCATGAAGCAGGAAAATCTACCTCGGTGCATACTCCCACAACTTCTTCAACCGATTCTCCATACGTGTCTTTCTTTGAAGGCTTTGAAAGCTTCTGCAGAAGGTGATTTCTGAACTTCTCTGTCTCCTGAAACAAACACAAACCAAAACAGGTACAAAAGAAGTAAATTTACCATTAAAATAAACTGAGCGAGCCCAAAAGAGTGGAAGGGAAAAAAGCTCACAGCATCTGCAAATTCTGGAATAGGGTCGGGGAATTTGTACTCAGAAAAGCGGGTGGTGAGCCTATTAGGGGATGAACGTGGTAAAGTTGCGAACTTTTCGTTTGCAAAAGGAAACGAGAAACGTTGGTTGCTTCTGGGTGTGGTGCCACTTGTGAAGAAGCATAACGAACGCAAAGACGGGAACGAAGAAGAAGAAGAAGAAGAAGGAGGAGGAGGAGGGAAGAAAGGTGCAAGACACGTAGCAGTAGCGAAAGCCATGGTCTAAATTCTAAAGAACAAAGCTTTATCTCTGGTTTCTTTTTCCTAAGCTCAAATGTCTTGAGACTCAACTCACTGTTTTTCTCAGAGATTTTTTTATCTTTGGGAAAATTTGTGTGAAGGACCGTTAAGAAATTTTAATTATCAAAAGGGATCAATCATATTAAAATTATTAAAAAGAATTAAATAGATATATTTTATTAAAGAAGAATTAACAAATAAAATTTAAAAAGATAAAATTATTCTATTTTTCTCTTCAGCCTGTTTTTTGTTTTCTAATTTCTCCTATTTTAAACATTTTTATTTTTTCGGTGTTTTTTCTTTCTCTTTTTTTGGTATATTTTTGTTTTTATTAACTTCATCCTTTTGTACACATATGCTTTTGTTATACTTAGATAGTTTTGTTCTGTTTTTATTATTATTCGGGCTCTTCCAATAAATTCTTATTCATTTCTGAGTTCTCCATAAATCTATTTTTTTTAGATGTATTATGTAACTTTTGCCAAAATTATTAACTTTTTTTTTTATGTTATAGAATTTAACCGATTTTGTGTTTTATCATTTGTTTGAATTGAATAGAGATACTTATGTTTACTTGTTTGTCTATGATAAATAAAAAAAAATATCATCAAAGATCTATATATGCTCCATTTTAATTTTATTTTGCTATTGTAAAAAAATAAGTAATTTGCTTTATTAAGTATATTATCCATTTGCCTTAGTTACAAATTGAAATAGACACTTGACTAGACTAGAAACCAAAGCAGAATTCAGCTAATGTTTTGAAAGGTCTCTTATGTCTTATGTTATGTTAGGAGAACTTAAAATTTTTAATCTCATGTTCTGTATTTTGCTTTTCTTTTGTATTGATAATCTTTATCCAAATTAAAAAACAGTATCTTACTCATGAAATTTGTATAATTTTGTACTTTGTTTGATATTTATAATAGACTGTAACTTGATAGTTTTGTTTTCAAAATTCAGGAAATGAAATTTTTTTTAACATAAGAAAATACCCAAACAATCAATTATCCTATAGTATATGCTTCTATTGTTAGCCTAATTGTTTTATTTTGAGTTTAATAGAATTTTATTCAGCTCATATCATCAAACGAGTCTTCACTCTTATCTTAATAGAATCCTATTCAACTCATCATTAAACGACTCTTTATTCTTATCTATTAGTTGTTTTATTTTCATCTTATTTATGTCTTTGGAACTTAGTTGTTATACTAACAAATTAAGAAACTTTTGAATAATATTGGGGATGATAAATATTCTAAGTCAAAATTTAAGCTCAATAATTTGCAAAACATGATAACTATGAGCAAAAACATGCTAATTACACAACTAACTCAAATTTAAAGAAAAACTCTTGGTTTTAAAGAGGAATGCTAGGGGCCAGCAACTTTTGTGATTTGTAACTATCAAATAGCCATCAATCATGGTTTTAATGGTGTGAAATTGTTGTGAGATTTCATCCAATGACTCACTTTTCTTTGCTGGTTACATGTTGGCAAAAATTTAACAAAATTGCTAGTCCCCTAGACTTTTTCGGTTTTAAATGTGAATGAGTTGGTGGTTATGATTTGAAATTAACTGCCTAATGAAAAATACTAGTAAGCTTTGACAGTAGGTAACGTTTTCTTTAACTTAAGTGAAATTCTAAACTTGAATTGCTGCATGTATTTTATTAATAATGTTATATTTAATTTTCTTTTCAAATTGTGTAAACTTATACACATTGTCAAGATATGCCAATGTCAATGTCAGATTGTCAGTATCATACTGAAGCTTTTCAGGTAACTGAGTCTATGCAAGATAATACCAAGCCAAAAAATGATGATATTAAAATTAAAAATTTGAACTAAGGCTTGCTCAACTTCAACTTCAACTTTACTCGAAAAAACTTAGTGCACTAACATCTACTTGTATAGAAGCATAAGAAATAATAATATAAAAGCATTAGAGTTGTCTATCTTTAACTAATGCATAAATATGCAAAAAATATGTATAAAATACTTGTCGTTTATTTTGCTAGCTACTCCATGATAATATGCAAAAATACAATAATTTTTAATCCAAACTGATAATTAAAGAATTTTTATTTAAAGAATGAACTGACAATTAGGTCTTTGAAAATTTCAACTTCGATTAATTAGTTCTTAAAGAAAAAAGTACTAATTTAGTTCTCCACGATAACAAACAGTTAACGGTAATATTTATATGTACCGTTAACTATTGTAATGTGTCAATTTATGAAAGATCGTCATATAGATAACAATTTTTGAAGTAAAACTTCACCTATTTTTGTAAAATTTGTGATAAATAAAAAACAGTTGATAAATATTAGATGAAAACTAAAAAAATAATAAATACTTTCGTATCCAAAACTACCTTATTTCTATGTTCATATGACAGCAATAAAACACACACCACTATAAATAACAAAATACATAAAAAATCCTATTTCGTTTCGTACTATCCATTAGTAAAAGGAGATATATGTCCACTATTTATTATTGTAAATGACCTAATTAATTCTTTTTTTTAGAACTAATTAATCTAAAATCGAAATCTTCAAGCTCACTTTACTCATATTTAAATTAAAAAAAAAAAGTGCCTATTGCACTTTACCTTCTAGATTCTACTATTCTCCTATGTCTTATAAGTATTCCTTTTCTTTTCTCATGCCAAACGCATACACAAGCTCATACAATTTATAAAGACCATCCTTTAAGCCAAACAAAAAAAAAAAAAAAGCTAAACTCAACCTTTCAAGAGCCAATATTCCAAGCTGCATTTAACTAAATCTTAAGGATCTACAAGAAAGAGGAAGATGATTCAGTAACCTCTAAGTCTCTAACAACAACCATACGTTTTCAATCAGAATAACAGTACAATGAATTATCAAAGGCTACAAACTTTGTGATTAGCCCTTTCCCCTTTGTACCCCAGACGGAAATTCTCAATCTTCTTCTCTTTCCGGAGGGAGACCACAGGGTAGAAGCATTTTCTGCACACAAAGTGAATTCATCAATAAAACGAGTAAGAACTTCTACATCTACAATATGTAGCACACATGAAAAATTCTCACTCCTAGCTCTCATACTATATAGTAACAATAAGCATAAAATATGCCTAATTAAACATACATTAAAATATTAAATATGCAATTGAAATTCAAAGTGCCAACTGCCCAACTTTCCCAAATTGCTTGGCACAGTCTTTTGGAGGCATACAGTGTGATTCAAGATCCTTACTTTATATATATTCTTACGATCTAACTTTTTAAGAAATGAAAACTAGATGTATTCCATCTCATCCCCCATCTAGATGTCCTTTCTCACTTCACAACTCAATCATTTCAACTTCTTCTAACATCAAGTTTACGATATAGTTCTACATATCAAGAAGATTACCAAAGAGAAAAGAAACTAGTAGCTTCACAATAAACACCTATGAACTTTAAATTTGAGAAACCAATTTCCAAGTTCCAACCAATATGAAATAAAAACAAAATATAAAGCAAGCAACATAAACATATAATCCTTCGAAGTTATAACTAGAGACCTATTGTTAAACAATGGCCACGACCATGTGCAGCACAAATGGAAGAACCTAGAGTGCGAAAAGTGTCGCTTGTCGGGAGCGGGGCTAATACTCCCATGGAAGAATCTAGATAATATTTTACCAAAATAAGAATTAAGTAGTATGATATTCTTCATATCCATCAGAACAAAATGTATATAGCAGTAACAACTATAATTCTCATGAGCCCTATTCAAAACCTGTCTGGCCTCGACATATCTGACTAAAACAACACTCATGCATACATCAAGAAATAAGAACTTGATCATCAAACAGGACAATAGATTTAACAAGCCAAATTGCAGATACAGGAACACAAGCATACTGTAATCTACAATCTATATATCAAAAGGAATGGCAAAATAATAATAATTGAATCTTGCAATTAATAAGGTGACTGAAATAGAAAAAATAAAAAGAAAAAGATCTCAAAGCATAACCTGCATAAAGGTGTAGCGTTCTCTTCCAATGGATTCATTTTCAGCAATAGCAAAGTATGCAAGCAAAGGGTAGTGCCCAATATATGAAGCATAGCTATCACGCTGAATATTCACCGCCCACTCACTGCACATTCGAACAATAAATAAATAAAAAATACAAAAAAAAAAGTCTTTTTTCCCCTAAAGGAACAAAGAAATCTCACAATCTGTTCAAATCGGCATGCCCAGTTCCAACATATTTAGCTTGGAGATGCTCAAGCTGGGAATTGATGTTAAACCTATCACTTGCCTGCATAAAATCCCCCAAAAATTGAAAAAGGAACCATCGAACGTAGACTTCAGCAATTAATTTCAAAACGAAATTTACAAGAATTTGATTCTATTTTAATTACATAGAGCTTGAAAAAAATGGGAGAAAAAACAAATCTGTACAATTGTTTGAGAGCATGAACCTAAGAAGAGAACAAAAGCATCGAAAGCTGAAGAGAAAAATTAGGGTTTTGAAGAAATTAGGAAGATGTGAGATTGAAGGTTCGTACCTGCATATTCCTTCTTCAGAAATTAGGAGCTACCTGTGTGTGAGAGAGAACAGAGACAGAGAGAGAAGTTGAGCTGCACTTAACTCAAAGCTTTGAACTTGAAACTTGAAAGCTCTGGGGAAAATTAAAAAACGCGGTGTTTTATTTTTATCTATATATTATTGTAAAGAGAAAAAAAAAAAACTGTTTTTTCATTGATTATATTCAGAAATATCATATTCCTCAGTTAATATTAAAAAATATAATTAAATCTTAAATTTTGGAAACATATTTTTTATTTCTAAAAATTTTAATTTTTCAAAATATTGATGTAACATTCTCAAATTATTATGAAACAAAAGCTCCTAGTCATAGGGCTTGATCACGGCTCTCATATTTTTCAACTTCTTTAATTTATCTTAAAAAATATTATTTTCGAAATTTTACAACAATTATAATTTGAATGTTGAGATTATAAGATTAAGCTTAACGTGGGTGTCCATCAGGATCAAAATATGCATATTAAAGTGGCATAATGTTATATTTCATTATACCATAATGATATCAAGAACTCATAAACTTGATTGAAAAAGCCATGTGCATGACATGAAAATTTGTTCGACAAGAAATACTAGATATCCATCAGAATTTATTATTTTTGGTCAGCAATTAATTATTAATATTTAAAAATATAGACTAAAATATGTTGTTAAATTACTAGACTGAATAAATTTGATCAATAGCTAAAAATTCTGATAACTCTAGTATTTCTCTTTGTTAGACACTAGAACAGCAACATTAGAGATATATACCACTTATATATATGCTCTACATTGTTTACATAATTACAGTTCATATGAAGATGGGGTAACATCAACATGAGAATTTTATTGAACATTATTGAAGTGGAAAAAAGAAAGAAAGCAAATAAACATCTTTCTTTGGGTTTAGATATTTAGATCAAGATGCTAGTGTTGTAGGTGAACAACCATCAACATTACAAGCCAAGATATCTCTATAGTCCCTTGATATCTTAAAAGAATCGTAAACTTGGCCATCACTGCTCTTCTTGTACTCAAACAACAGGTTTGAATGGTCAAATGCTGTGAGTTTCACAAATCCGAAGTCATGGTCTTTGAAGATGCTCCATTTCGTGTTAATGGGAGCAAACTCAGCAAGGGATGCTCCTCCTCCTCCAACTACTACATGTATTGTCCCATTCAAGTTGCCTATGTAATTGTTTTTCTCTTTGTTGGTGCAGATATTCTGAAGCAAGAGTTAAATAAAAAAAATATATCGCCTTAATTTTTTCTCTTTTTGTATCTGTTTTGAGATAGAAAGTTACCAAACATGCCTAAAAGGACAAGGTGAATCCTTGCGAATCGGAGCTAATGGAACAAAGTGACACAACAAATCTATGAAATTAATGGAATACCTGGTATATTGGGCATGTTCTTTCATAGTTATGGACATGGCCATAGAAGGCTATATCAACCTTATACTTTTGCCATAGAACTTGAAGGTCTTCCCTCCCCATTGGTTCTTCAAACGAGCCTTCGGCTGCATAGAACCCGGCGGAAGAATAACCAAGTACCCTATGTGCAAGAAATATCAGCCATGGCTGTTTCTGTCTGTCAACAGTGGATAGGCACTTCTCAATGAACTCATATTGCTCTGTCCCTTTTCTCCAATCAAGTTCTGTGTGAGCTATGCAGAATCTGAACATGCCGTAGTCTATGGAGTACCTGGCAAAGAAATGCAATGTTCAAGGAGCTGGCATAATTTTCGATGCCTATGAAAAATCCTGATTCAGATACTTGACTTGGAGAAGGCTAATTAAGTTTTATTTGACGCAATACATGGCTATGGTAATTTGATATTTTAACTAGAGTTGCTACACACCTATATCTAGAAAACTGTTAGGAGTGAATCAACAACCTACCACAATCATCCTGAGTATGATATATGAAAAAGTTGAGACAAAGTAATGATCTGGCATCCTAGAAATCATCCTAAACATTCTCTGAAATACTAAATGAAGTAAATTGTGGATACTGTTCATGTCTTGAAATCTTAAAAGACATTAAATTCTTCATTCATTTAGTAAGTAGGAGGATCTCTAAAGAAGATTCATCATTTCTTTTCGGATATATTTACCAGAATTTTTCACGATTCTCAGCGGGTACATAAAACATGCTCTGAGCAAGCACACCGCATTCACCACCTGAATCCATGCTCCCATAAAACGATCCAGATCCTGGCCAGTCGCGCTCATGGTTTCCACTAAAGGAACAAAGTAGAAGAAACTAAGATAAATGAGAAGTGTAAAAGATAAAAGGATGCAACCAACTCATAATAATGACAAACCTTACCTTGCTGTCATATAAGGTACAGCTGAGGCAATTGGCTCAATCTGTGCAGTAAACTGGTCCCATTGTGAAAGGTATCCATTAGCATAGCATAAATCACCAATGTGGAAGACAATATCTATGTCGTTTAAGTCTTGAATAATTTGCTTAGTAGTGTTGAGTGAGCCAGGTTGGAAATTGTTGTACTCATTGGAGCCATCAGCTTCAGCCTGCTTGTGGCGTAATCAAATTAGAAGTTTATGTAATAATAATACAAATATCAAGCAAGAATGATGATATCTTTTCTTGCTGTATTATATTGACAGTGCCAATTATTCTTACTTTCACTAGTCTAACAAAATCAGCCAAAGAAGTGTAAATCATCCCTATATAATTGGAGTTTTCTTTGGATGAAATAGTGGAGAGAGAAGTGGTACAAGAGATAATATCAATCTGAATCTTAACGCAAATATGTAATATACATTTGTTCATAACTTCATATTTTATTTTCAGAACATGATTAGAAACTAGAATTAAAGAAAATTACCTTGCCCATATCACCAAATATGACTACACGTTGCACGGAGTTTTGGCCAGGAAAAGGCGGGGACTTAAACTGATATTGTTCACTCCAAATTATTGTACCATTAAACAATTTATGCCCAAGCTTGTATATGTACCTGCAAGTGTGGATCATTCATACTAAATTTTTGCTAATAGTAATAATAATGTTTTAGTAGATTGCAAAAGTACTAAGTGTAGAGCATAAGCTACCTGCTGCAGTGGATGAATGGACAAGATCATAATAAAGATATTACAGACACACTGAAGAGAATATTTATGGAGGATAACTTGATAGACTAACATAGGCAAAGGCCAACCAAGAGAATTCTATCATTAAATATCAAAATCATAATTACTTTTTCTCCTGATCATTTTGCTGTTCACAGAAAACAGTAGAGTTATTTATACACACAGCTAAACCCACCTAGTAGAAAAAGAACTTTTTGTTGTATTATATATAGCATCAATTTTAAAGAAATACCATCCTATCCAATCCCATCATGTAATCCTATTTCTCCTGTAACTTAAAACTTATTCCCATAAAAGAAATATTTAATTAGCTTGGTTTTGTTTAGTCAACAACTGAAACACTGCAAGTCAATAAGATCAATTCTCATTCAAACAATTTCATTATGCTCATACAAGACATGACATACACTTTGTTAGGCCACAACTCCTTCAGAAAGCCAGTGTGTATGAACCCAGGGTCACGCCATCCAACAGTCCTTGCAGGTGCACCTATATGTATAGATGAAAAACAATCATTTTGTTTTAAATTTTATCAATTATTTTATGTTAACAATCATTAGTAATTTCTAAACATTCTTTTAAAATGGCAAATATTATAATACTTATTGCAGTGAACCATGTTATTGATGATGAACACAGTTTTGTCGACCAAAATACCCATTTTCTAACTCTCAAGTGTCAAAATACAGGTAAAAATCACAACCAAAAGATTTGCATACCGCACATGGTATTGCGGTCAAAAGTCAGTGTCCCGGCAGGAGATTGGATGAATTTCCCTCCTTTTGGTCCCCATTCAACAAAAGCCTCAGCTTCATTAATCCCATATCCACTAGTCCATGTTACTGTCATCTGTGTAAAGAATGTGTTAAAACTTCAAAACATAAGTAAGCTTTTAACAATCTAAGATATTTTGAATGTCACACACATAGATTGGCCCATTTACTGATATATTTATTCAAAAGAGACATTTCAAGTTGCAATAAGATATTCCATAAGAATAGTATCACAAGTTGGAAAAAGAAGATGACTTTTGAGATTTTAATATGAAGGAGTTTAAACTTACTTCATCCCATGTTTTCCCTTGTGCTAGTCGTGGATATACTGGAGCATTTGGATTGCTGAATGATACTTTGTTTGATACTGTAACAAGCTTTGGCTGTTCCAAAAGGAAAGGAAGAAATATAAAGTTCAGAACAAGATCTTCAGTCATAGAGTTTATACATACAATTGCTTGAAATAAGTAAAAGTATAGTGACAAATATAAACCGCATGAAATAAAATCAAATTAACCAAGAACTATAGAAATATAAACATGGAATACATGGAAGAAAACTACATTCTTGGCTTGTTTCTCAATAAAATTTGCAGTAGAACTCAACATGGTGTATGTAAGCTTGTTTCAAATAAGAACTAATTCAAAGATATCCAACTCTAGAGTTAACTCATAAACACTTGCAAGTTTACAATTTGAGTTTCATGATTCAAGTTTACTTAGGCTCCACAAGTTTAGGCAAACTTTCGAGTTTGATAAAATTGACTAATCTTATTAAAACAAATAAACAAAAAATGTAGTAGAGTTTAGGAGAATACATTTGTCAAGCCACCTGTGAAAAGAGCAAATGAGAAATCTGATCTTTGATTAATCAACTGAAGCTTCAAGTAACCTTTTCCTGATTTCTTATAATTGGGACTGGAGAAATTTGCATACTGATACTGAAAAAATAAAAAATAAAAAGGAAAGAAAAAAAAGTTATTGTTAAACATCTTTTTAGGTCTTCTTTAGGCTAAAAAATGGATAAGGTTTCTGTGCAAACCTTGATAGGTGCGGAAGAACAGAACAATGGAGGACTGGTAAATTGATTTTCTGCAGGGCAGGTAGAAGCACTGGAAATTGTGTAAGAAAAGAGAACTCCAGTTAATGTAACTAGCTCTTGAATCATGTAACATATGATTATGTATGTTGCTAGGTACCATGATGTACAAACCTACCTGAAATTTGCTGGAGAAAATACTCCAATCCAGTCATCCATTGTTGGTTTTGGATTATAGTACTGCAGTGTAACCCATTCTGTATTTTGTCCCTAAAATAAAAATTATAAAAAAAAAAAGTAGACTTCATCAATTTCTTGCACCAAACCTTGTTTTTCATCACAGGCAAGATAAAAAGGCAGATACTGACTCAGCTAGAACTTTAAGCAAACATAAGATATGCATTGAAAAAATATAATTTCCGAATAGGTTGTGGAATCAAAGGGTATTATACCTTCAAGCCAAGGACATTAGGGTTGGCTTTGACATAAGCATTTTGATCAAGCTCAGATATTATATTATGAATGGCAACTTTAGAGAGTGGTTGATGCTCATCTGACACTACTACTTGTTGAAAGGTTGCAAGAATCAGCAGACACATAAACACCATTCTAGGCTCCTCCATCATCATCTGAAAAGAGCAACTACAGTAAATATAACAGAGAATTCTAAAAGCAAGAAAGGGAAAAAAAAAAAAAGATCAAACTTTACCTACTAAAATTCAAGCCTCAAATTGATAACAACACTATAGTGAGTCAACAACCAATCCTCATTTAATAAAATGGGTATGGAGATATAGAATGCAAAAAGCAACCTTTGGAGAAGGAATGACAGCTAAGTTTTCTTATCACTTCATTCACATATAATTGAGTATAAGTCACCCTTGTGTTTTCACACAAATATATACATTTTGATTTAGGAATATCTGAAAAGAAGATTCTCTTAATTTGATTTCAATGTGAAAGCCAATTCTCTGACTATTATTTTCCTTCATTGACTTCACTTCATGAATCAAGATATTAAAAATATTTTCTTTTGGATTTCTTTTAAATAAATAATTTAAATATGTTATTTAAGGATATAAGTAATTTGTAGCATATTTATCAATTTCTATTTTTTTACATTTTTCGTTTATAGTGAAAATGAATTAAAATTGCTTATACCTAATTTACATTATAAATAAGATAAGACACGATTTTATTTGACATTATCTCGTTTGTAAACGAGATATATGAAATTTGAAAAAATACATATATCTCGTTTATAGTGTAAGACGATATATATAAAAAAAATAAAAATTAGCAAATAAATTTTTTTTTGTAACTAGACAAGAAAGAAAAGAAAACAAAGAAAACAAAGGAAACAAAAGGGAGAGGAAGGCTCCCTAAGTACCAGCAGCTAAGTTTATAAGTTATAACTAAGATATGAAACTGATCTCAAGGCTCCAACAACTCAGTTTGGGGATATTATTCACTGCTGCAAACTTTGTCATAGCATCCGCAATATGGTTGGCTGATCTCTGAGTTACCTTGACATGAGCTCTCAAATTCCAAGTCAAAATATCATAAATTTTAGAAACCAAATCATGATAAGCACTTTGAATGTTAGTAAAACGGTTTTGGACTAGAGGAAAAGCTTCCAAACAGTCTCTCACATACACTGCCTCGTAACTTTTGACTTGGAAAAATTAACAAATATACTACAAATTACCTATATTCGTAAATAAAATATTTAAATTATTTATTAAAAAAAAACTTTTCTTTTTCCTACTTGATTTAATATATAGAGAACGTTTAAGAATATTTTTACAATACTTTATATAAATCATAATCATCAGAAATAATAAATAAAATAATATGGTGGTTACCATTGACATTTGACAGGCTACATTTGCTTAGATCCGAACTTTGAGCTGCAAGTCTATGTTTTTTTTTAATAAAGACAAAAAATATATAGTATTTTACTTGTTCATTCTTGACCCAATAAAAAAATCTACTTGGAGTTTACATCGAAATTAAAACTTAAAATGGATACTACTTAAGAAGGTTGTTTAGTAGGAATAGATAAGTTACTAACAATTTGGCAATTGATTGATTTAAATTGTTACTAAAAAAATATGTCTTTTGTGTCTTGTTTTTAGTGTCTTATCTTATCCTATTTTTAAAATCAAATGCAGTCTTAGTAACAATGTATGATCATCATAGTTGTGTATGAAGTTTAATTTAGTCTTACCCCATGAATCTAAAGAGCATGTTGCTGTTGTCACCTTAGAATGCAAATATCAAACTGCTGTAAAGTGAATCTCATATGAATCCTATGTCAAAATCATCATTATATTTGACATTTATCAAAGGGACAGAACACTTTAGTACTATATTATTTCAAGTTTTCAACACATTCAAGTTCTTCACAAGCTAGGATATTTCAAGTTTGGGGTAGGGGACACAACTCACAGCTAAGATCCAAGGTAAAAAAGAAAAGGATTTTTTTTTTTCAAACTTTCACGTTATATGTTGACAATCATTTTATTATCTTTAATTTTTAGTGTGCACTAATATTTTAATTTTCAAATTAAAATATCTGTACAATGTGTACAATGGAAGTTTAGGGATGTCCGATTCAATATTAGAGATATCACCATTAGTGTTACTTTCTCCTATCAATTTAAGTTTTTAGGATGAATGGTTTCATGACATGATATTAGAGCTTTCGATCCGAAAGGTCAAGAGTTCAATCTTTTTTAAACCCCAAAATCAGCTTAAGTTTTTTGGATGAGTGGGATGAGTAGTTTCATGTTATTTATTATCCCTGATACTCGGATGGTTATTCTGGATAGTATGGGTTTATTTTTTAACTCATAACCCATTGTACACATTGTACAAATATTTCATTGGCTCCCTAGCGGGATTTCTTTTATCATTAATCGTGTATTTATTTGATTGAGCTAGCCACTAGATTCCATTCTTTATAACTTACTTGCCCTCACTATTTCCTCACTTCTTATCAATTATTTTTAATACAAAAAATAAAAAATATACGGGAAAAGTATACACAAAAAGTTATATATATAGCATTCCTAGTTAAAATATTCTATTCAATCCAACAACTATGAATTAAAAACAGATGCTTGCTTGCCATTTCAATTTGATATAAATTACATATATTTGGCCCTATCTGTGCTTTAGAGTCAAATAAACAAAATGAAGCACTAATTAAAATGGTAAGACATGTTTCTTCTTCATTCCCTAGCCCTTTATTTGTTTTGTCACTATCTGCATTGGATGAGTAAAAACATCCAAGACATTACAAGTCCTGCAGAAACATCATCCAGCCACACCAATTAATAACTTCAGTGAACACAAGATAATTAAGAAGAGTGCATATTCCCATACATCTATAGTTATATGGTGTATGCAAATTATTCCATATACATTCTGCAGACAAGTGTAAATTAACTTGAATGAGTATGAGTTACAACAAGAGAGAACAATTCTGATGTTATAGGGAAAAAAATAGAATAAAAGAGAGCTGAAGAAAGAGAAACAAAATAGTTGATACTTCATAGGAAGACAAGTAATATCAATCTTTACCTCCAATAGTCAACACGGTTTGAATTTTCAGTCCCCTTGTCCCACTTAAAGCATTTCCTATTCAAATGAAATAATTAAATATCAAGCAAACAAGGATTGTAAAGAAATTGCACACATGGAGTAGTACAAATAGTGAAGAACTACTACTATTTTTTGTTAGTTTTTGATACATTAAAAAAAAAAATTCTGTATCTAGATTCATTGATTAAACATTAAAGTAACTCTCAAAACTACTTGCAATGAAACTACCCTATTATGAAGAGTACTAACCTTGTCCAAAACAATTGGTGGTGGTGTTAACACCATTGTTGCAAACACAAGAGAATGATTCATCCAAACTAGCAAACCCACAAAAGCCTCCACTTGCTTCACAATCTTTACAGGCATCACTATAATTATAAGAATCATTATAATTCAATGATACCCCAAACTTCCACTTCATGGGGTCCCCTTCATCTCCAAACTCATAAACAGAAGCATAAGAAGAGCATTGAAGCTTTGGAAGGTCCAAACTGTATCCCAACCCAATTCCAGTAGGGTAGTCATATACACAACATGTTGATATTGGTGCATTCTGTGGCAGCCCAATCCCTGTCACTCCTCTGCATGAATACATCCCTCTACAAACCCGGGAGCCGGATCCTGTGTCGCAGAAGTCTTCCCTCGAATCGAACATTGGAGAGGTGGTGGAGCAGCCAAGGAGGACAAAGATGTTCTCCTTGGCCAATGTGAATGGTGTGTCATCACCTAAGGTAAAGCTACCAGAGTTTTGCATCTCAGTGCAATTTGACATCAAAGGGTCTATGATTATAACTGTGCTACTTGCATAGTCTATTGAGGAAACTGTGTAGGCATTATTATTGCTGGTGGTGGTTCTTGTTGATGAGTAGTATTCAAGAGTTCCAAGATTGCATTTCATGTGCTTAGAGAATGCAGGGTGGCCACAACCATAGGCAGTGCCAAAAGGGTATCTTATTGGTATTGTGCCACATGTGGTTTGGCATGTTGGTGTTGCAGAAGAGCCCTTCTGAACCAACAATATATGAATGCTGAATAGGAGAAGAACTGGTGACATTATTGAAGTGTTTTTGCAAAGTATATTTGTTATGGCTTCTCTCTTCTTTGGTCATTCATATACATGATGTTAATTGAGGACATTCTTTTCCTTTTTGGTGGAATTGTTATTATTACTTTCAAACAACTATTTTCTTTTTCTTCCTAAAAAGAAGAGACCTGTTATTATTAGACAGCAAATCAGCAATATTTTATTAGTATAGTGCATTGTTTTGTTACTAAGGAAGTAGGATTTAGGAGTGAGCATATAGACTTTAGTTTTAGACTTTTAGGCTCAAAGAAAGAAAGAAAGGATGCTATTGATTCATGTGCATCTGTAAAATCTGTGTGTACTGCTGCCCGTGTTGAATATCCACAACAAAATGCTTGGCCTACCATGTGAAAAATTGTTGACTTTGTATAACTCAATGGAAGGTGTTTTAGCAAAGACTAAAACTTTGTTGTAACTCCCAAATTGAAATAACATCTCAATCTCTATTATATTTGCTTTATTGATAGAAGATGGGAAAGATGTTGTCATAAAAAGTGGAGGAACCGAGGAAGTATTTTAAAATTGATCATTTTTCTCTTATCAAATTTAAAATAAAATCAAATTTTTTTTTAAAGAAAAGAAGTATATCAGAACAAGAATTGTGTCCAAATTCATTGATTTACTAATCTATAAAAAAAATAATTATTATGAACGAGACTTAATTAGGAGCATAGATTAATTTATTTTTAAGTGTATTGACTGTTGTCAAATATATTATTGTTATATTATTTTTATGGTTAAATTAGTGAATTAATGAGTATTAGTATGCTTATTAATTTATCTTTTTATAAATTAAATATGTAAATATATATTTATAGTGAAAAAAAACGAGTGAAAGTTTTCAGAGTGATCTAGATGAATGGTGTGAAGGAATAAAAAAAATCACTTGTATAATATCGGCCAACTTCCGGTCAAGCAAAGGATCCAAGGGTTTGGAATCGAGAGGAGTACGTTTGTCTGGAACGGGATTCGTTTAGCATCTTTGTGGACAGCTTACCAGGGGATATCTCGAAGCGGGAGCTATTTGAACTGTTTGCATGGATGGGGAGGATCAACGACATCTATCTCGCAAGAAAGACGAGAAATGGGATGTTATACCTGTTTGCATTCATACGGTATACTACAAAGGGAGGAGCCATGAAGACAATTGCAGAGATGAATCGTATGAAGTTACGGGGGAAAGAGATCTTCGTCGGGGAGGCTAAGTTCAGGAGGGATGAGGTTAAAAGACAGAGCGATCCTTTGGCTGGGGACGGATACAACACCAGCAGGTGGGGGTCAATCCTGAAGGGAGGGAGCATACAGTTGGGATTCCTCCATCTCATGCAGTGAATCCTCCTACACATGCTCCTACGGAGAGTCAGCCGACAGTGGGGCCAAAGGGGCTGAAAGTTTCTGCAGATTCGACTAACTTGGAATGGTTGCAGAGGAGTGTGATTGGGAGTGCCACGAGTTTAATTGACTTCAGGTCTTTGAATGATATGGCCGGGAAGGTATGGCCTCACGTTGTTAGAATCTGTGAATTGGGGAATTATAAGGCCGTTTTAATATTTGATAGTGTAAAGAGCGCGGAGGAGGCACTGGAAGGGTGCGGAGATGGGCTACGGCAGTTCTTTCATAAGGTATGCCGTTGGAATGAGAATGATAGATATGACAAGAGAAGAGTGTGGATTGAGTGTTATGGTGTTCCGCTACACGTATGGACGGAGGATACGTTCCGTGCAATTGGTGAGCAGTGGGGTGAGGTAGTAGTTTGTGATAATGGAATAGCTGTGGGCACGTCCTTCCGAGCCAGACGCATGTTGATTGATACATGGCGGTTTGGAACTATTTCAGAAAGTCTCCGATTATCTGTAGGTTCGTCTGTGTATGAGGTATTTGTTAAGGAGGTGGGCAGCGGTGCAATTGGGTATTCGAATGGATTAGCAATTGAGGCTGAGAAAGGGCAGTATGGGAAGTCTGCCAGTAACGCCGATCGTCATGAAAGTTGCATGCAGCTGGGAGGGTGTGACACGACGGATGAGACGGTGGCCCTGCTGAATAGGCCGAAAGAGGTGGAGGAGGGTAGAATTGTAAATGATCATGAGATTTTTGATGAATGGAGTAACAGTTTTTTAAATTCAAACACAGTAACGGAAAGAGATACGGGTTTTGATCTCAGAAGGGAAATGGCTGATGTGGCAGAAGACACGTCGGAAAGGACACAATCCTGGGCTTATGAGAAGGATCAGGTGGTTGCTATAGGTGATATTACAAGTAAGGTGCGTTTGGGCTTGTGTGCTATGGAACAAAGTGAATTGGGTCAAAGGTCCATGACCTATAATGAATTAACCAAGCCACACGGTGAAGGTTTGGGCTCCAACATTCGAGGCCCACACGCTATGCCTCATTCCGGGTCAGGAACGGAGATCTCCCTTGGACCTAGTAGCGGGCGGGTTGGAGGAAACATGGATGGGGATGTGCTGTTGGATAGGGCTAGGAAGTGCGCTCCTCCATGTCGGTGCTGTGAAGCTGGCGTAGTGGAGCAGGGCAGCGCGAATTTGCCGAGTGCAAAGAGGGGGAGGGAGGCCAGCATGAACTGCAAGGCGGAGGCTGTGATCTTTGCGAGGCCACCGGCTGTGGTTGGATGTTGGTTGCAGTATTCCCCGGCGATGAATGATGCTGGAGAGATGGCCGCTGCTGGCGAAGGGAGTCTGATCCGATCGGAGACTTGTGCTGGGGGTAGTGGTGAGAGTCTGGGGTGCGTGGGGCTGCCACTATGTGAATCGGGCAGGTCCCATGCGAGGAAGGGGAAGGGAAGAGAGCCACCGGGCAGAGATGAGCGGGAAACCAGAACGGGGGGATCTGGTACGGGGATGGCGCCGGCGGTGGCGGATGGGTTGGCAGCGAACCGACATGATGGGGGTTCCGGATCTCTAGTGGCTGGTGAGGGCAGCCAAAATGTTGTGTCGTGTTGTCGGTTGGAAGGGAGTGAATCAAGGGAGGGAGCCCAAATTGTGGCACAGACATGGAAGGGGAGTGGGTCAGATGTGCCATGTGTCATGACGGATTGTTGTGAGGGTTCTACAGGGTGCAGGGCTATACATGATGCTCAGGGGAGTATAGATGTAGCAGCAGAGGTAGGGACCGGGGGTAAGGGGGGAGATTCGGAGAGTTTGCGAAAGGTTAGTTATGATGAAGGAAGCGAAGCCGACACGGAATCGTCCGAGAGAAGATGGACAGCTGAAATGGAAGAAAATAGGGAAGCATGGAAGCTTGCAGTGGAATCTGGAGCTATGCAGTATGATGAAGAAGATGACATTATGGCAATACTTCAGGCACAGAATGAGGCAATAGCTCAGAAGAAAAAGCTGGCAAAGAAGAAGGAAAAGGCAAGAAGGAGTCGCCCGAAAAATCGAAAAAAGGTGTGTATAAATGCTTTACAATGATATTTAGTTCCTGGAATATTAGGGGGCTGGCGGAGTTGGTAAACTGAGCATGATAAATAGTTTTCGAAAGAAGTTTAAAGTGCATATGCTAGGTTTGATAGAGACGAAGAAAGAAATGGTGACTAAGTTTGATATAGGGCAACTGTGGGGTGATGGTGCGGTTAAATGGGAGTTTGTTGGGTCGGTTGGTGCTTCAGGTGGACTGCTTTTGTTATGGGATGGAACAATGTTTCAAATGAACAACTGCTATAAAGGAGCTCGGTGGTTATGTGTGGAGGGTGTGATACTGAAAAATAATTTTCCTATGCTTTTTGCCTAGTTTATGGGCCGCATGATAGGGCGGAAAAGATGGTCACGTGGGAAGAGTTAAGCTTTTTATCTGGGTTATGTCAAGTTCCTTTTTGTTATATGGGAGATTTTAACGAGATAACTCATCTGGAAGAAAGGAAGGGCGCTACCTCGTTGCCGGTATCGGCTATAGAGTTTACATCTTGGATCTAGGATATGGAGTTAGTGGATCTAGCAGTCACTGATCGCTCCTACACCTGGTTCAGAGGCCAATCATGTAGCCGCATTGATAGGGGTCTGGTTAGTTTGGAGTGGTTAGAAGAGTTTCTGGGAACAAGGCTGAGAGGGGGGCCGAGAGGGTTATCTGACCATTGTCCAATGGTTATGGACAGTACTCGGTATAGAGGAGGGCCAAGACTGTTTCGGAGCTTGGATCATGGTTTACGCATGATGGCTTCTTGAGGATGGTAAAGGAGGAGTGGAGGAGCTTGGGAGAGGAACATTTTCTGGACAAGTTAAAGGCTCTAACAACTCCGCTAAGCAGATGGCAATGGCATAGAGATAAATTTGGGGACATAGACCAACGGATTACACAGTTTGAGGATGAAATCAAAAAATCATATGACATGGTTAGTAATGGAGTGGCTGATGGGACTATTGAAGCAAGGAGGAAGGCGCTAGTGAGCTTCTGTAAGAAATGGTATATCAGAAAGGAGCTGCATTGGAAGCAGATGTCAAGATCTCGTCATGCAAAGGACATGGATAAAAACACCCGCTACTTTCACAATTTAGCCTCAGTGCGACGAAGATCCAATCAGATTTATGCCTTAATGGTAAATGGGAGGATGGTCAGGAACCAAGCAAGGATTAAGGTTGCTATTCGGGACTTCTATAAGGAGCTGTACCACCTGGAGACTTCTCCGAGGATTGGATTCCGGGAAGGGCTTGTTCAGCAAATCAATGAGGAAGAGGCAACAGAGTTAGAGGCGATGCCAACGCCTGATGAAGTCAAGGCGGCTGTTTGGGATTGTGAGTCAACAAAGGCACCAGGTAGTGATGGGTACAATATGAATTTCATCAAGAAGTGCTGGGATGAATTAGGGAAGGAGTTCACTGCGGCAGTGTTAGGATTTTTCCAGTCATCTAGGCTACCTAGCGATTCGAATGTAACTTGGGTGACGCTGGCACCAAAGTTTACTGGAGCCAGAGAAATTAAGGATCTCCGGCCGATTAGTATGGTGGGCTGTGTTTATAAGGTAATTTCTAAAGTATTGGTTCGGAGGGTGCGGAAGGTGATGCCGGGGTTGGTAGGAGAGACTCAGAGCGCCTTCGTAAAGGGGAGAAAAATATATGATGGGACGCTGATTGCCTGCGAAACGGTGCACTGGCTGAAATCACGGAAGAAGAGTGCCGCGATAATAAAGCTGGATTTCCAAAAGGCTTATGATAGAGTTAAGTGGAGCTTTCTGGATATTGTACTGCAGAAGATGGGCTTCGGTCAGAAATGGCGAGGGTGGATTAAGGAGTGTGTATGCTCTGCATCTATGTCGGTTCTTGTTAATGGGTCACCTACGAAGCCTTTCAAAATGGAAAGGGGCTTGCGACAAGGAGACCCGCTGTCCCCATTTCTGTTTGTTTTAGTTGTGGATGTTCTCCATAGAATGATTGGCAAGGCAGTAAGGAATGGTCGTATATATCCACTACTACTTGGGAGGGATCACATCGAGTTATCTCACTTGCAGTTTGCGGATGACACAATTCTCTTCTGCCCTCCTGAGGAGGAGACCATAAGGAATTATCAGCGATTGCTCCGATGTTTTGAACTGATGTCTGGGCTGACCAATAATTTTGAAAAGTCCAACTTTATCCCGGTCAATTGTGATTGGATGTGGGTCCGTAGGATGTGTTTGCTATTGGGGTGTAAGGAGGCATCACTACCAGTCAGATATCTGGGTATTCCCCTGGGAGCAAATCCGAGGCTGGTAAAGACATGGAAACCGGTGATTGACAAGGTTGAAGATAAGCTCGGTTTGTGGAAAGCAAAGACGCTCAACAAAGCGGGTAAGCTGGTCCTAATTAAGTCGGTTCTTAATAGCTTGCCTATTTACTACCTCAGCTTATATAAGATGCCGAAGGCAGTGGCGGAAAAGTTGATCTCCCTACAGCGACGATTCTTGTGGAGTAAAGAGGATGGGAGGAACGGGTTACCGCTTGTGAAGTGGGAAATAGTTATGGCTCCTAAAAAGGCAGGTGGTTTGGGAGTTGGGGATGCGGTGATTCGAAATACAGCTTTGCTGTTCAAGTGGTGGTGGAGGTTCTCAAAAAAAGACTGTCCTTTATGGAAGCAAGTTGTTTGCTCGTGCAACAACATGAATCCCACTGTGATGCTGCGAGGCCAGCCAGTTCCCATAAGAGGGGGTCCTTGGCGGGATATTTTCCAGCTACAAATTAGTGAGCCGCAGCTGAGAGAAAAGATGATCAGCGGGTTGGCTATGGAACTCGGTAATAGCAGAAAAATCCGGTTCTGGGAGGATGGCTGGTTGCCACCTGGGGTGTTGAAAGATATGTTTCCTAGACTCTTCTCAGTTTCGGCCCTTCATGAAGCTGTTATAGGGGATTGTGGGTTTTGGGATGAGCTAGAGTGGATCTGGAGCTTTCAGTGGAGGAGAGAGTTGTTCCAATGGGAGTTGGATTTAGTACACCAGCTTCATGAGCTGTTACAGTCGGTCAAGCCCACCATTGGAAAAGAGGATGGCGTGGTATGGAAATTTGACAAAACATGAGTTTATTCAACCGCGTTATTTGGGCAAGTTTTGCAGGCGGAAGTTCTACCGGAGGAAATCACAAGCTATAGTTTCACTCGTGCTATTTGGAAAGGTATTGTCCCTCCGAGGGTTGAGCTGCTTACTTGGTTTGTCTTGGTTGGAAGGGTGAATACTAAGGATCGCCTATGTAGATTCCGGGTTATTGCTCAGTACTCAGTAGGACAATAGGTGTATGCTATGCGGTAAGGCTGAGGAAACTGCTTTTCATTTGTTCCTCGAGTGCGAGATCACATGGCAGGTGTGGTGTGCTTGGCTGCTGGCCTTGGGACGAAGGTGGAGCTTTCCAGGTACACTAAAGGATCACTTTGAAAGCTGGACGAATTTATCTGTAAGGAAGGTAGACAGAAAGAGGTGGTTTATTAGGTTCTTTGCGGTTATCTGGACAACCTGACTAGAAAGGAATGGTAGGATTTTCAGAGATGATAATACTTCCAGCGTGGAAGACATCATAAATAGGTCGTTTAGGTACTCTGAGGAATGGAGTGGTGATGACCCCTTTGGTTGTTGATGGCCATACCGAATATGACTAGGTGTTGGTTTATTGGATTTGTTTTCATGTAGCTCTTTTAATTGCTCCACTCTGTGTGTTGAGCTCCCTTTGATTCCAAAAAAAAAAAAAAAAAAAAAAATAATAGATAAGAATTAAAAAAAAACATAGGTGGGATAATAGTCTAATAGCTGTAATTTTTAACAGAAATTATTTTCAACCGTTAGATCAAACTTCAATGCAAATCAACGGTATGAAAGACATGACCATAATAACGAAACCATGAAGACGAGAAGCTATGCCTATGAAATTGGAAGTGCAGCGAAACAAAGCTTCCATTTTGCCGCGAGCAAGAGAGAACCACAATGATTCTAACGCGTTCCGCTTTGAATTTGATGCTCCATCTCCACAATCCCCAAACTCCCTTCCAATTCTTCAACCACCGTGCTTCCACTTTTCTTCTCCGCACCACCACCACTTCTCTCCTCAAAGCTCGCTTCTTTTCTTCAACCTCTGTAGCAGCAACAGCAGCGTCATTATCTGCGCAAAGTTCAGAGGGTAGAGACACTTTCTTTGCTGAGGATAACGTTTCGTGGAGCTCACTTGGTCTCTCTGATACCCTTTCTCGTGCTCTCTCTAACATTGGCCTCAGTAGACCCTCTCTCGTTCAGGTCCCTTTTCTAGTTTTAACACTTATCACGATGCCCCTTTTTCGAATTATGGTGCCCTATGTGATTTTCTAGGAGATTGAATGACCCATTATGTATATATATTTAGAAAAAAAGCCTCTTTTTTTTTTGTTGTTTTTGTCCTTAAGGTGTTTGTGAAAATGCTAATGACAAAATGAAATCCAAACTCAGTTGCAATGTCAATATTCTGTCTTAGGCGTGGCAGCAGAGTGAAGAGTAGTGTGTAATTGTGTAGTGCAAGAAAAGAGAGAGAGCATAAATTGAAACTCCTCTGATATTAGTCATATTACTAATCAGTTTTATGTCTAATAATACAATATAAGGTTTGCTTTATGAAGAGTAATGAGGAAAGACACATAACAGTTGCTGTCATTAGTAACAGAAAATAACAGAATGAAAAGTGAAAACCAATAAGGAAACTATGCCAACTAACCTATATCTACACCTACTCTCTTCATGCTGTCTTAAACCAAACTGTGAATTAGGATGCTGCCTGTATTGCAAGCTGATAACTAGTTTTAGGGCTTCAATTTAGTTTTATCTGCATTACATGCTATTGCTTATGATGTGTGCTTTGTTGATAAATAATTCTGTGGGTTCAGGCTTCTTCAATACCATCTGTTCTTTCTGGAAAGGATGTGATTATTGCAGCAGAGACCGGAAGTGGTAAAACATACAGTTATCTAGTTCCTCTATTTGATAAGCTAAGGGACACCCATGAACATTCTCAACACAATGTATCTGATCAAGAAGTTCCTCTGCCCCAAAAGAATGTTTTCCTCATTCTTTGTCCAAATGTACAGCTTTGCGAGCAGGTAGTCAGGATGGCTAATAGTCTATGTGGAGACAATGGTGAACCAATTGTTAGCGTGGCAGCAATTTGTGGCAGACAGGTAGTGATGCATTAGCTTGTTAATTTTAAATATATTGTATTTCAGGTTGTAGTTCCTTTAGGGTTTTAGGTCAAGCTGTATTAATGACTTGAGTTTTAAATCTTCAGAGTTTTAATGACTTGAGTGTTAACATTGTACACAATAAGACACTATGCGTTGTCTGTGATCTATCTAGCTGATCCTATTTGGTGGAACATGGCTTGATTGTATTTCAGGTTATAAATTTATGAAGTTGTAGTTATATGGAATTTGTGTTCTGATACACTACATGCTTGGTTGTTTCTATACACACGTTTTAATAGTCTGATTTATTATACGGAGAAAATTTTCTCTTTTTGATGCAGGGATGGCCAATTCGTGAGCCTGATATAATTGTGACAACACCTGCTGCCCTTCTGAATTATGTAGACACTGATAGAAGCCGCCGCATGGAATTTATGCGTGGTGTTAAATATGTGGTATCTTTCTTGTTTTATGATTTTATATACCTATTCTGTTCTAGTAAACTATGAGTTGAATTTAATTATAACTGTATGTTTTCTATTTCTAACTGGCAGGTCTTCGATGAAGCTGATATGCTTCTTTGTGGGAGCTTCCAGAATAAAGTGATCCGCCTGCTAAACTTGCTTCGCTTTGATGAAAAGCTCTTGTCTCGTGCAAAAGAATCAAAAGGAGATTTACCAGAGAAACCAGAATCTTCCTTGTCAGCAGATGATGCTTTGGAAGATGAAGAGGAACATCCTCCTGAGGCCATGTCAGAAGAGGATGATGATACTCATGAGGATATTGTTGATACTAATAATGAAGCTAAATCTGTTAAACAAAAAGACTGGAGGAGGGTCAGGAAAACTTATAAGCGCAGTAAACAGTATATTTTTGTTGCAGCTACACTTCCTGTTAATGGAAAGAAAACAGCTGGAGCAATGTTGAAACATATGTTTCCTGATGCTACGTGGGTTAGCGGAAACTATCTTCATTGTCACAATCCAAGGTGCTTCAATTTCCCCTCAAATTTCTAGTGATTACATTTTTTTTTTGCCCCCTCTTTGTTACTCAGCTGAAATAATGTCATGTACATCAAAGTACTCAGGATAGTAAAGTTTGTTAACTAACACCATTATAGTTAGCATTTAAGATAAGATGATCAAGTCATCACTTTTCTTCTTTTGAAAAGAAAATTTTGGCTTCACAATCAAGGCACAAAGTGTTATAATGTCATGCTTTCTCTGTTGAGAATCATATGATGTATATTTAGAGATATTTTGGAATATGTAAGCTGTCATGGCCTGCTGCTAAATATTGTTCCTGTTTTTGCATTTCTATTTAGATTCGTTATTGTGGCTTTTCAAATTTTAGGTTGGAGCAAAGATGGGTTGAAGTTACGGTCGAGTCGCAGGTTGATCAACTCATAAAGGCTGTGCGTCATCCCTTCAAGCCAACAGATCTGGATAATGCTGGTGGCATCCAGAGAACAATGGTGTTTGCCAACACTGTTGAGGCTGTTGAAGCTGTGGCAAAGATATTGCTCCGATGTGGGATTGAGTGTTTACGCTATCATAAGAATTGCACATTGGAGGAGCGAGCGCAGGCCTTGGTTGAATTTGAAGAGAAAGGTGGTGTTCTTGTATGCACCGATGCAGCTGCTCGTGGTGTGGATATTCCTAATGTATTACATGTTATTCAGGTACCTTTTTCTTTTACTATAGTTTAAAGTTTCATGTTCAGTTATTTTCTAATTTGTGGATTGCCAGAAAACTATGTTAGTTCTAGCCTTAGGTTTCAATACAAAATAAGGAGAATTCAAGATCAGTTCCAGTAGGATGACCAAATGGAAGCATTGAGGTATATGCACAAAATCAATATAACGCGTATAATATTAATATGATGGAAATAAAGCTTTCCATCCAAGCAACCTCACAACCTTTTTCATGAAGACAACTCGTTAGTTGCTTCATGAAACACCAATCGATATCCTTTCCTTTCATAGTCCATATTTTGAGATTAGATTATGCATGACAAACAAGGTGCAAGGAAAATTGCATTTTGAATTCATGGTTTTTATGCAATGGTTTTGTTCAATGCAAGTGGTAAGTTTGTAATGAAAAGGAGCATTTTTGTGATGGAATAGAGTGAAGTATGTCAAAGAAGTGAATAAAGGTAAGTAACCACTGTAGACGTGAACAGAGTTAATAGATCTATTTTGTGCTTGAGGCCAAACTCCTTTAGGAACCCCAAAAAATAATAGTGCTATAACAGTAATAATACAGAAGATCGAGTGAAATGGAAACTTACTTGAGCTTTTAAGACCTTGAGTGAGAAGGGACTGATACAATATGGGAATGGAGAAATCATTCAAGTCAAGCTATTAAAAAAATTTAAAAACCAATATCAAATGTTCACAACCTTGCTTTATTATGAGGCTTGCATGCTTTTATTGTCTTTTTCTGTTTTAATGTTAATTTTTCGTTGGTGTTATGATTTATTGTATGTTGGTGTTCACTCTTGTTGTTGTGCATTCATTTCAGGCAGATTTTGCTACTTCTGCCGTGGACTTTCTGCACAGGGTTGGTCGTACAGCTAGAGCTGGTCAATTCGGACTCGTTACTAGCATGTATACTGAATCCAACAAGGAGCTTGTTCGTGCCGTTCGTCGAGCTGGAGAACTTGCTCAACCTGTGGTAAATTTTGAAACCATAATCCTTGACAAGCGCACATAGATGTGATTTCTTTTTAGAAAAACATAATAATTTTCAAATGCTAAATTTGGATCTTCAATTACTTCTACAGTTAATGCTGGTCATGTATGACAATAAAAACCAATGATGGACTATAAATAATTCAGTGTATAAGTTCGAATTGCACAAGACATTTGATGGATTCCAAAAATTTGCAGTAATAGCTCTCAATTTTACTGCAGGAGGCGGCATTTAGCAGGAAAAGAAGCTTCCGTAACAAACTCAAAAAGAGCGGTAAAAGTTTATTTATCTCCAGAAAGCTTTTATAGAAATGCATTTGAATCATGGATCAGCTACTATGCAAGCTTCTTAGAGAGATTCAAATTGCTAATGGGGTGTGTCTATCTTGACCAAATTGTCACTTTTGTATTTGTAGCAGGTGCTAGCAAAGTCAGAGATTCAGAAACTATTAAAGAGAGTGTCGTAGCATGATAATAATGCAAAGGCCATGTGATACTCAATATCTAAAACAGCAAGCACCAATGAAGTTCCTTTAAAGTTTAATGTGTCATATGGCTGCATGCCTCAAGAGTAAATGCCACACATGCATGCAGCACCTATTGAAGAATCCCTACCAGTTTCTTGGGAATTACAAAGTTAACCTTGAACTCCCATCCAACGAGTTTAATCAATGCAAGACTTTATTGGGATCCATATTGTGGTCAACTGGTCATTCATTATGAGGAAAGAAAAGTGTCTATTGATCAATTCTAGTTTTGTGGAATGACAAATATTTCCGCCATTTTTGTTGTGTTTACTGTTTAGCAAGTAGTGGGAAGCAGTCTTTCATGTATTGCTATACTTTCCTTAATAATGTAAATTATGAAGCGTTTGTTTTTGTTAATCACTGATTGTAACTCACATAGTATTGTGGATACAAATAAGGTGCCAATTGAAGGAAAACACTGTGGTGTAAAAAGTAAAACTTATACTAGAAAGCAGCAGAATTTTGCGGCTATTGATTATTTTTTATTTATTTAGTCTTTTCAGGTGATGCATAATCCAATTCAGAATTTCTGAATTTCAGCTGTTTGTTTAGAAAAATATTAAAAAAGAACAACGACTCCACTGGGGATCGAACCCAGAATCTCTGGTTCCGTAGACCAGCGCCTTATCCATTGGGCCATGGAGTCTTAGACCGTTTTGATGTTAGTTTCTTGCAAAGTTTTAAATATAACCTTTTTAAGTTTTGCCAAAACAAGGCGTGTTTTTTTTATTATTAAATTTAACATATGTATTCTTTAATATATTAAATGTTCACTTAAACTTAATCAATGGGATAATAGAAATTAATATTTAAGGTGAAATTCGTTAAGTAGTGAAAATAATTATATACATAAAAATTTCTCAACCATAATTAATCTTTTTTCTCACTCAGACTATACTATTTATTATTTTTGACCTGGCTAATTATTTTTATAAATAGTTAAGTTTCATCTATTTTTATTAAAAAACAAATGTATATTTGCCCCTAATTAACAGTTTTTTAAACTGAGAAAATTATAATAAATAAACTAAAAAAATAGACAACCAACAACTTTGTAGCTATGCTAATATTATTACGCTTTATTCATTCTCATGTCTACAAAGTATTTATAAAAAACACGCGTTATTTTTTAGTAAAATAATATTTTTGTCTTCTAACATTTGAGTTAAGTTCTAAAATTATCCTTTAATAATTAAATCATCCTATTTAAGTTATTGACGTTTTAAAATTGTTTCAATATTATCCTGTCATTAGTAATCTATTAATAGGATTGACAGAATAATAGGATTGAGATAATTTCAAAAAAACGATACAATATTCTTATAAAAATTACTAAATCAAGTAAAATAAAAGTTGATTCATTGAAACGAATTCATTATGATTATTATAACACAAAAACACACACCTTGAAATTACAACTAATATATCTCGCACGAGAAGAATAGAGTGAAATTAACGGTCGCACAATCTATTCAGCCGTTTTTCTATTATTTTTTAAAGAGATATATATTTTTTGTAAATGTAGAAGTCTTTTGTTAAAATTATATTTTATTTAAATATTTAAAAAAATTAAAATAAAATTAATTTTGTAATTTAAATTTTAAAATACAAATTTTTATATATTTATTAAATCTATGTTAATAGAGAGGTATAATTATTCTGATAAGTATTAGTAATTTTATTTTTTTTAATTTATAAAAATAATTTATAAGAATATAAAATTTTACCAATTAATATGTAGTTAAAAAATTATCTTTAAATCTTAGTCATTACATTAGCTTTTGGCATAAGACAATGAAGTTACACAAATAAAAAAAAATTCATTTAGCTAGAACCTCAAATACAAATCAGCAGCAAAGAATACAACTCATACATAAACTACAGCGGTTTCCATGCTGTCACATTTCAACATAATTCGTGGCTGACAGCAGCAGATTCTACGCTACTGCCAGTAACGATTTCTATAAATACATGAAACATTGCGTCTTCATTTTGAAAATAATGCATTTACATAATTTTAAAGGTGTAACAATTTATTTACGTAAATTACCCAAATAATTATTTAATTATTTTTTAATCACATCCCAATAAATTATTTTTAATTATATTATTTTTATTCTAAATAAATTTATTTTTAATTAAAAATAAATTAAATAATTAATTAAATAATCATCTATCTATCATAAAAAAATCAAAAAATAAAAATAAAATTTATTTTAGAATTAAAAATAACGTTTAATTAAATTAAATATTAAAAATTTTAATATATTAAAAATAAAAAATATAATTAATATTTTTTATATATATACAAATTTTTTTCTCCTTTCCAAAAATTTATCTATTATTCATTTTACAAACATAAATAAAAATTTTGAATTTAAAATAAAATTTATTCTATTAAATTTTATTTTTATTTTATTTGATAAATAATTTTTTACGAATAATATATTATTTTTATCTCTTACATTTTCATTCTATTTAGATTTCTAACATTTTAAATTTATTTTAATCTTGTCCTATTCTATCGTCAATTTTATTAACAGATCACTAACAATAAAATAATATTAAAATTACTAACAATAAAATAATATTAAAATAATTTTAAAGCGTTATAAATCTAAATATAACGACTTAAAGTTAAAAAAAAAAACTTTAAAACTTCCTCTATAGGTTGGAAATAAAATCCATACTTCTTTATTTATTCATGAAACCATTTATACCAGCAATCCAGCATTATCATTGTGCACTACAGATAGCAGAACATACATAGATATGATAAAACACAGTAGATAGATAATTACAATTTATGAAATACTAAGTCCAGAGGGAAAATAGATATATATAGATATAACAATATTATAATAAGAATAGTAAGAGAAGAGGGTTGGACAGCTTAGATTCTAGGGGCACTTGGGTTTGTTGCCATGAGTAACCATGTCAGTGTAACACCTTCCACACACTTCTCTGTTGCCATAAGTCCCTGGTGGAACACACTTGCACCTTGAACAGCATGTTCCACATGCTCTTGTGCATATCTTCTTCCTTGAGTGTGCACTGCACCTAGCCTCACACTTTGCTCCACAATCTTCATTTTCATTCATTATTCATTCACCACCAACAATTTATTTAAATCACAATAATATTCTATATGATTCGTTTATCCGATTAATAAGTTGGTCTATATTGCTTAAATTAAACATAGCTAATATGTACAGAAGAATATATATCATACCCACAAATGGTAAAAGCCTTCTAGTGGGTCCTTTCACTACCTGAAAAATTAAATCATTATTTGTTAGAACACAAATTAACAATTAATTAAGTACTTTATTGGTTAGAAGTTAGAACTTATTAGAACACAAATTAAACATGAGATGAATGACATGTCATACAAACCTCAGAGCCAGTGACATGGTCATGGATCTTGGCTTCAGGATCAGCACATGACACCTGATGCATGTAAATTAAATTAAAATAAAAAAATAAATAAAGGGCAACTTAAAGATTATTTATTTGGATTCCTCAACTCATCAATGTTTTAGAGCACTACTTGATTACTACTATACTCTTTACCTTTGCCATGCAGAAGAGCAACATCACAAGCATGATAGAAAGAAGAAATTGTAGAGAAGCTATCATTTTCTTCTCCATTATTATGAATTTTATGCAACTTGAAATGTGTCTTGCAGCTAACTACTACTAATATGGTTTTTATAGTGCTAGCTAGTTCTCACAGTTACAATTACAATCACACCCTTTCTTTTTTGTTATTATGTAAAAATTTGTATTATTACTAAGAATCAACTAATGAGTGTCTTAAAAATATTAGACAATAAAAATTTAAAAAATTAATTAAATTCTGAAGATACTCTTAATTAGAAAATTGATTTATGTGGATGAGTATTATTTAGCGCAGGCAGGCAGGAAATGACAGGTGGAATTGTGAAGGCATCAAGTAAGCATGCATGTAGATTATTAGTGGCACACACACGAAGACATATGTACCTGAAAATAAAACAAATTTAATGTTATGTATGTACTAATAATAATATCAATATGTATGTCCATATATAAGCTACAAAAAAGTCCTCCGCATGCTTTGAAAGGGCCAAGAATACCGATTCAGGTAGTATTTGTATTTATTCAACTTAGAAACATTTTGTCACCAACCACTTATTCTAAAAGAGGGCTGTTACACATATAAATTTTTTTGGCTTATAAATTTTATAAATTGGTACAAGTCCAATAAAATATACGTATTACACTTTTATATTTAAGAGTAAATAAATACACGTTATTCAATCACTTCCTGTTTCTAAAGCACGCTACTCACTATGCATTATGAACGACTCTTCTTCTTCTTCCTCCATGAAAACGAGTTTCTTGCCAAATTTGAAGATAATGGAACCTCAGAAATACACTCAAACAATTATAGAAATACATCCAAAGGATTACAGAAATACACTCAAACGATTACAGGAATTCACCCAAATAATTATAGAAATACACCAAAAGGATTATAGAAATACACCCAAAAGATTACAAAACTACACCCAAAGGATTTAAGAAATACACCCAAAATTCGTTGAAGTACACCTTATACATAATTCAGAACTCTTTATCTTTCTCCTCCTCATCTTCTGCTACTTCTTCTTCTTCAAAAACGATTTCAGAGCTTGATGTAAAAAAACAATGAAAATCGAAAATAACAAAGAAAGAAAATAGAGAGAAAAACACGTAAATGAAGAAGGAGAAAGAGAAGGTAAGAAACGAAAGAAAAGAAGAAGAAGAGGAAGAGGACGTGTAGTAAGAAGAAAAAAAAAGTGCAGTGAAGATGTGCAGTAATAGTTCGAAGTACGTTAATAGAAATAACTTATAAAGACTTGTATAAAAAAACGCTTGTATGCAGAGAATTTCTCATTCTAAAAATCTATATTGATAATAAAAAAAATTTTAAATACTTATATTTTTAATATTTATTTAAACAAAAATTTATTTTAAATTTATTTAATTTTTACATACATTTTATTTTTTAGTATTTATTTTATACTTTTTTGACTTTTAAAATTTATTAAATAATTATATTCCTAATATATCTCTTCGTTCACCGTACCACCGATGGGTCCATATATTGCTCAAATTTAGGCATACCACGATTTATTCCATGAATGAAAATATTAAAAAATTCAACAATATTACTATTAGGACCACGAACCGACCTCACATACAAACATACATACATCTATATCATGAATTTCAATATCCGACCGTACTGTAGATATCTCTTTCCTTGATTATTTCATCTGCCATGCATCCATTCTTATCATCATATCATTTCAATATCACATGTCTGCTTCTCATTAGTCATTAACATATTTTAACACAATTTTCTCAATCAAATGAGATATATATAAGATCTTCATATGACGCAGGTAGCTAGAATATCGATTTTAAGAAATTTTCATATTACGATTTAGAATACGGTTATTTAATTTTAAAATTATTTATTAAATTAGAAGATTTTGCGATTTAAATAAAAATATAATTTCAGGTTTTGTGTTTTTAATTTGTTTTATTAATTTTACATAAAATTCTGATTTTTACTATAACTTGACCAGATATATAAATAGAAGGGCAATTTACGCATCTAAATTGTTTGACCCCCAATATTACGCAAATACATTGTTTTCAAATTCAATATGCAAATGCATTGTTTCACTATTTTATGTAAACCGCTACTGGCAGTAGCGGTTTATAGGTGTGCATAAACCGCTATAACCAGCCGCGGTTTATGTGTGTGAGTGTGTGAGTGTAAACCGCTGCTGCCAGCAGCGGTTTACGTGCGTGTGTGTGAGTGTAAACCGCTACCGGCAGTAGCGGTTTACGTGTGTGTGTGTAAACCGCTACTGCCAGTAGCAGTTTACGTGTGATGGGCTGAATGGGGCTGCCTATATAAACCATAGAGGGGCCAAATGTGGAGAGGTAGAGTGTTATTCACAAATGGAGGGGGAGGATAGTTTTGTGGCTCTGGTTCACTGCTCTGGAAAAATTCAAAAGAGCAAAAGGCACGGTGTAAAATTCACAGATAGAGAACCGCTTAGTGTTTTTATCCGATCGTCGAATACGTTGGCCCGAGATTAAGCAAAGCATATTACGAAAGCTCGGTACGTGTGGGACGAAGTGGGTAAAAAACAAGATTCCCATTGACGTTATCTCAACTGGTGTGAGATATGAGACCTTCGTGATCGGGTCGGATGAAGACTTGCAGGTCTTGTTTCACTGCAGGCGTAGTTTTCTAGAGGTGAGGATAACTGAGCTGTTTGCAAAGTTGGAAGATGGTGTGGATAGCTCTGGAGCATCGGCACCTAATCCTCAGTCGACCCCAGCTGGTGGTGCATCAACATCGATGCCTGTGGTAGCAGTGGCCGTTCCGAATGCGGAGCCCGAACGTGCTGGGGCTGTTCATGCATATATTGGTCATGTTGTTCCTGATTTTGAATGCGATGCCGGACCGGATCGAGTTGAGAATACACTGTTTGACGATGATTTAGATGAGGAGCATGTCGATATTGGTGGGGATAGTGATGATGATATTCCAAGAGGTGGACGTTCAGCCCATGGAGGTTCCGGTTCTGCAACACAAGAGTACCCTCCCCGCATCATGTAACCATCGCCACTCTCTCCCAGTGTCCCTAGTACCAACACGACGGCGTCTCTCCACACGACGGTTATCCGGCATATCAGGTAGCTGTGATCTGCGTGGGACCTGGGAGGATCCTCTCTGAAACGCCTCTGGAGGTATCTGGGTGCCTCTGTGATCCGCGAATGCAGCCCCCAGACTAAGAAACCGCTGAGCCTCGCGGAACCACCAATCTAGGTAATCAGCAGATGGGCCAGGATCTGCCACTCGATCAATGGAAATGACTGCATCAACTCGGTTCCCCCAGTGCAAATGCCAGACCTAATAGTAATGGGGGAACCACCTGTCCCCTCCCCTCCCGTCCTTAGCATGCAGCCAGTCTACGTTCAAAGCGTCCTCGGGGATATGTTGTACTCCACCCAGCTGTGGAACAACCCTGTCAACCTGATGCCACTCGATGACCGCAAAGTATATCAAACTGGTCACCGCTCGCCATAGGCGACTATGCTCCTCTGTAAGTATCTCTGGATGGACAACGGCAAGTACATCAAGTGCGGAGTAGGGCTCCCATACAATCTGAAATTTCAAAACTCATCATACATTACAAGAACAAGTATATATCTAGTCACATTTAGATAGCAAAGCAAAAATAAAAACTCTAACTACTATAAAACTTACATCACAAGCGGTCAATCGATCCAATGCAAGCCGATACCTTATGACTCTCTGCTCCTTTCCATCGTTAGGAGGTAAGTAGGCAGACCACCTAAATTTAAGTCATATGAGACACAAACTACCATAAAAACGCCAAAGAAATTTGTTAACAGTAAAAAAACATAACACATACCTGGATGCCAGCGGGAAAGAGAAAGCCTCAAACCCTTCCGGCCTCAAAGACGAAAACCGCCAGAATATCCAACTCTGTAGCAACTGGAGCGGGCCCGCAAGATTAGTCACATTTCTGTTCGCTACCCGACACATGCATCGGTACAGCCATGCCAGAGCGGCCGACCCCCAGCTATACCTCCCCATGTCATCAAGGTTTGCCACAAATGGCAACCACCGTATATGTACCCGGTTCGCACTCTTGTCCCCAAATAACTGAGTCGATAACAACATCATGATGTAGGCCCGTGCGTAGATGCGGACAGTCTCCTCGCTCGCATCTGCTGGTAGCACCCTAAACCTATCGCGAAACCATGTAAAGTTTACTGTCATCTGCTTGACCTTATTCGGTGGAGGCCGCTCACCAAATAGGTCCTCAAACCACTCCCAAGATGGTCGGCCACCCTCCATGTATGTCTCAAACTCACCAAGGCAACCACTCACAGCCTCCCCATCCACAGGAAGCCCTAGCTGAAATGCCACGTCCTGCAATGTCACTGTGCATTCTCCGAAAGGCAGGTGGAACGTATGCGTCTCAGGACGCCACCTCTCAACGAACGCACTAACCAGTGGCTCATCCAACCAGAACCATTCGCTGTTTAGCCTGGCCAAATGGTACAATCCAGCCCTCTCTAAATACGGGATGATCCTATCATGCAAGGGTATATTCTGTTGCCGTCTCACACTGTATATACACCTAGTGGGCTGCACAGAACAAGAAAGATATACAGAGTCCAATTAAATTCTCCTATCCTTAAAAAATTTGCCATAACTAACCGGATACAAATATATTAAACCATCAACAGATTCTCCTAAATAAAAAATAAAAAAATTTTCTAGTCACGATAGGAAAAATAACAACATCCATACTTTAATAAATAACAGCCAGAAATGTTAAAATACTATAAAGCTTTAAAATTTAAAACTTCATATCATACAAATACCCTAACCAAACTAAAATAATTCACTAACGTCAGCTATCCCTTTCCCTAACCAGTGAACTAACATCCTAGCATGCGAAGCCTAATTTCAAACTAGAGGGAATAATCTATAAATTCTAGTTCGTCTACCTAACCTACCATTTTTCTGACTAACATATGCAAAGCCTAGAAAAAAATAAATGTTAACTAACCTCGTCACCAATAGAACCGGCAATATGCGCAACACCGTTCAGTCGGTACAGGGTCCTGCCTGCCATGATAACTGGCCAGAAGTCGCCGCTGAGATACCTCGGACCCGCTCACAACTTGCTCTGACCTCTCTCTAGAATTTTCTCTCTCTAAAAAACTCCACAAACCATCTAAATGCATAATCCGCGGCTACAACCACGGTTTATATAGGCAACGCAACACACATAAACCGCTACTGGCAGTAGTGGTTTACACACACACACACACACACGTAAACCGCTACTGGCAGTAGCGGTTTACACTCACACACACACGCACGTAAACCGCTGCTGGCAGTAGCGGTTTACACTCACACACTCACACACATAAACCGCGGCTGGTTATAGCGGTTTATGCACACCTGTAAACCGCTACTAACGTAATATTGAAACAACGCATTTGCGTATTGAATTTGGAAACAATGCATTTGCGTAATATTGGAGATCAAACAATTTACTAACGTAAATTGCCCTAAATAGAAGCACAAATATAATTAACTCGATTCCCACTACTCACCATCAAGACTTTTATTTTTGTTTTATTGTTTTGGCTAAGCAACCTAACACATATATTAATTAACTAGATTATTATTAACACACATTTTTTATTATTATGAAAAAAGTAAGATCCATTTCATATAAATCACACATGCAGCATAGTCAATTCATGATAAAAAAAAATGTGTTAATTTAATGTAGGATATAAGAATAAAAAAATTGCTCAAAGATCAGAAAAATTTATTATTTTTAGTTATTAATTTAATTTTTTAGTATAGCAATTTAATAATATATTTTTAAATATTAGTGACTAATTAATAGTCAAAAAAATAAATTTTACGAACTAGCCTTTTAATATCTCTCAAAAATAAATATAACTAACATATATATATATATATATATATATATATATATATATATATATATACCCAACAAGTGAGAAAAAAGATTTATATGAAAGCAAATGTTTTGTTGTAAATATTGTTAATAACTGGTGATAAAAATAGCAAAGACGATCAGAATTTTACTTTTGGCTATTGAATTGTGTACAACAATTAAATTCTAAAATCACCAAATTGGCCAATACAAAAAACTTTACCAACTCATTTCTATTTTCAATGTAGAAACTGAACAAATCAATTCTAGTTATAAGTCAACTTCAAAGATTTAATTTTATGCCTAGACTCTTTTTGGAATAAGTAAAAGTATGCTGACAGTACACAACTTTCCCATAACTTTATGTGGTCAATATTGCTACTTTGAGATGCTGAACTAAATCATCTTAATTTTAATCTATTATACATGGAATATATGTATAATAATTCTTTATAACTGATACTCCTTTAAAACTTTAAATAATGATACCTAACTCTGAATCTGATTTTTCATTTTTTCCATTTCTTTCATAAGCAAATTTACATGAAAGTAATCATTTAAGAGTAATGTTAGGGGATCAGTAACTTTTGTTATTAGTAGTCATCAAATAACCATTAATGATGATTTAATGATGTGAGATTGATGTGAAATTTCATCTAATGACTCACATTTATCTACTGATTATATGCTGGCTAAAATTCAATAAAATTACTGGCCGTAGACTTTTCTATCATTTAATTCATTGATAAATGGAGTGAATTTTACTAAAATACTATACAAATAGAAAAGCAAAAGTAGTCCTCCCCTGCCACTGTAAGAATGAATGGAATCAAATGTAAGAATTTGTTGAATAGGAATGGAAGGAGAGAGCAAATGCTGCATGCAATGCAGCACCAATCGGAAGCGCGTCTTCGTCGACGACATAGTAAGGACTATGAGCAGGGTGAATGGATCCACTCTCATCATTTCTCATTCCAACTAGAACGAAAGCTCCAGGTACCTTCTCCAAGTAAAACGCGAAATCTTCACTTCCGGTGAACACCGGTGCTACTTCTGTCTTCTCCTTTCCTACAATCATGCCTGAAACTTCCCTAACCACTTCATATATTCTCTCGTCGTTTCTCGTCGGAGGGATTGTTGGATGCTCATCGCCGTTGAAAATAACCTCCGCGCTGCACCTGTGTACTTCTGCCTGCGCTATGATTACCTGAACAAGGCTAATTTTGTAAATTAATCATGCAGCCAACTCGAGAGTGCATTCTCTCAATTATTCTGTAAAATGTCATCTCTTTGTTAAATGATTTGACTACATTTTTATTTAAAGGCTCTTTGTTATCTATTTCACGTGAAGTTGACTGCAATTGAATTTTCAGCATATTTTTTTAGTGTCACTTAAAGAGTGTAAGGTGAGATATAATACTTTACCAAAAAATTAAAAAAAAAATTGAGATCTCTACTTCCAGCTCTATGAACAAGAATGTGGTAGTTACCTCTTCGATCCTTTTCTTTAGCCAATAGAAACTCTTTCTGCTGAATGCTCTGTAAGTGCCTCCAATGGTGGCTGAATCGGGGATTATGTCCAGGGAAGATCCTGCATTCACCATGGCCACGGAAATCACCTGCCATGACAATAATTTTTTCAAATCAAAGAAAGAATGGTTTGAATAATTGAGTGTTTGAAGATCTACCTGAGAATCTAAAGGATCTGTCTCCCTTGAAACGATGTTTTGCAAGCTAATCACTGATGTTGAAGCAGCCAAAACAGGATCGAGGCAAGCTCCGTCTCTTCCGTTTATGTTAGCTTTGAAGCTTCCGCAACCGGCCAAGAACTCTCCCGGCCGCGACGCCACAACTCCTAAGGGATACTCCGGCACCAGGTGCAGGCCAAAAACAGCTGCTACATCTTCCAGCACCTTTTCGGCGATAATGTCCCTTGCTCCTGTGCCTCTTTCCTCAGCTGGTTGGAATATTAGGATCACAGTGGCCTGCATATGTTTTACAAAGTCAATAACACATTTCCTAATGTTTATCGTTTTCAACTTCTACTTTCATTACCAGCAACTTCTCCTTCATTTCTTGCAATATTTTTGCAGCTCCAAGGAGCATAGCTACATGTGCATCGTGCGCGCAAGCATGCATTTTGCCATCAACTTTGCTCTTATGGTCCCAATCAACCAGTTCCTGTTTCAATATACCATTCACTTTACCCATTTAAAACTAAACTTTTAGTCTCATTTTAGCTTAAACAATAAAATTAAAATCTGAGGTACGAAATCTGAAGAAAAAGGAATAAAATGGAATATAGTATGAGGATTGTGATAGAATCCCCAACTCACACTTGCTTAAGTGGATCAGTAAGTTGACCACTCCACCAATTCAAGTTGGTTTGAGGATAGTGATACATTAATTGAATTGAAGACTTGTACAAAGCATAGAAAGGAAAGTTCAAAATTGATGTTAATGTGACCCATTTCAGTTAATATAGCAAATTGAAAACTCTGGTAGAGCCGTGGAGATCTCAAATTGGAATTGTGGGAAAGAAAAAGAAATTTAAAAAATGGAGAACAAGTGCGCGTGATTGTACCTAATTGACTTCAATGATTTTTCTCTGAAAACAATTCTAATTAAAACTTCATGACACCAACAAATATCTTCCAAAGGATGTAGTTCTCAAATTCTAAGTTGCATTTACATCAAGAAAGGCCATATAGAAATAAAATTGAAGTTGGAGTAAAAGAGAGAATTTGAAGCAATAATAATAGTTAAAAGCAGGGAACCTGAATAGGCAAAGCATCCATGTCAGCTCGGAGAGCAACAAAAGGAGGATCCCCAGAACCAATCTTTGCAACAACACCAGTGTTGGCCACAGGCCACTGGTAAGAGACACCAAGTTGATCAAGCTCATGTCTTATGAGAGCACTTGTGTTGAACTCTTCATATGCAACCTCAGGGTGTTCATGGATTTCCCTCCTTATTCTCTTCATCCACTTCAACAAGCTTGCCCTGTTTGCAAGCTCTACAATCTCATCTTGCAGTGATGATGATGATGATGATGATGAATAATAATAAGAATTAGAAGAGGTTTGGTTCGAACACAAACATTCATTGGAGAAGCATGTGGGAACAAGGAAGAAGAAAAAGAAGAGCAGAACGTGTCTTGGAGAGTCCATGTGTGGCCAAGTAGAATTGTAGATATGGAAATTTGTTAAAAAACGATAGATATATTTGT
Organism: Arachis hypogaea; assembly: GCF_003086295.3. Lineage (NCBI taxonomy): Eukaryota > Viridiplantae > Streptophyta > Magnoliopsida > Fabales > Fabaceae > Arachis > Arachis hypogaea. The sequence goes on from NC_092038.1 coordinate 133,774,795, forward strand.
ATGTATGCTATGCTTCAAAAATCATGCTTCTAATAGTAAATTGGATTTCATGAAACACCTCTTTTTTTGTAGTCTTCCTATTTTCGTCAAGGATTCGAGATTTTTTGCCTCACAATTTTCACATTCGGTTACTGTAGAAACACAATAATTTAAAAATGGGAAAATACGATGAGCCAATAGAATATTTGTACAATGTGTATAATGGAGGTTTAGAGAGTATTAGAGATATAATCATTAGTGTTATCTTTTTCTATCGGCTGAAGCTTTTGAGATGAGTGGTATCATGACATGGTATCAGAACTCTAGATCCGAAAGGTAAAGAGTTCGATCTTTGGTGAACCTGAAAATCAGTTTAAACTTTTGAAAAGATGTTTATTATCTCTAGTACTCTAGCGGGACTCTTTAAAAATTATTTTATTTGATTTAATGTTCATAATTTTATATATAATATTTATAATTACATATTTATTACACATCTAATAAATAATAATTAATAAAAATATAAAATAAGATAATTTTGAGTTTTTTAAATTAATTTTCTATTATATGTCGGATTTTTTTTACATTAAAGTTAAATTTAAAACAATTAATGGAATTAATTATGCTTTAATTAGGAACTAAGGTAGATGCATGACTAAACGAGGGCATTAACTAGTTAAAGTAGTAGTGAATAAATTTAACTGAGTAATTGTAGATCTTTTAAATGTATTAAAAAGTTTAAAACAAGTAATGTTTTGTGTAAAGAATAACTAACCTAATTAACCGTAAGTGTATCATTTGGAAAATTTATAATCTAAAATAGAACGTGTGAGATCAGTGTTACTCACTTGATGTCTGACATGTGCATTTCCAACAATGAAAAATATATATTAAATTAGTGAAGTTCTTGTAGAGGGTTACATATATCGATGGCTTCTGCGATTTTATTCTAATTTTGTGGGTCTCAAATCAAATATTCAAAGGTGATTATATTCTTCCAAAAAGAAAAAAAGATTTTCTCCAAAAATAAGAGATGCGAAATAAATCGAAAAGGACAGAACACCTATCAAAATGGCATCTTATTCAAACTCAATTGTTTATATTTTTAAATTAAGCATGCATTTCAGTCACACCAAAAGCAAGTGAAACCTAAGCGCGAACCCTTTATCCTAAAGTAACTTATTATAGCATTTTCTTATTAACTACTTTTTATTTGTTAACAACAGTATAGCAACTTTCTCTGTACTGTACCAAAAAAAAAAGGGAACTTTCTAATACTGTAATGCAATGCATGCATGCATTCCATGCCAGAAGTGGTTTTTTTTTTTTTTTTGGAACCAGATAAAAATGTTAAAATGTCTTTTTTTAAAGATATTTTTTAAAAATTAAAATTTAACACATATAATTAATTAAATTATATTATTTTTATTAAAATTAGACCGAACAAATTAGTTTAACAAAAAAATTAATAAATTAAATTTTAAACCAATATAAATTAATATTTTTATAAAAAATCATTACAATGTCTCTATTGTAAAACATAACTAAAATATTCCTATTATATATATATATATATTGAAAACTTTAAATTCTAATCCTACAACGACAAAGAAGAAAAGAGTTAGAATTTAGAATTTTCAAAATTAATATAATAATAATAATAATAATAATAATAATAATAATAATAATAATAATAAGAGTATTTTAGTTATTTTATATAATAAGAATATTATAGTCATTTTTTATAAAAAATAATATTAATTTAGATCGATTCAAAATTTGATTTACTATTTTTCGGTCAAATTAATTTGTCTGACCTAATTTTGACAAAAATAACACAATTTAAATGATTATATATATTAAATTTTAATTATTAAAAAATATTTTTTTTAAAAAATATTTTATGCATCTTTATAGGAGTATTTTTTTTTTAAGTTAGGATTCTATGCCAGAAGTTATTATTATTAGACCTAAAAATTATTATTTCCTTAATTAGACCTAAAAAGATATGCATTAAATTAAATAAAGTGCAATAATGTAATTTACCTTATATAAAAAAATATAGTTAAGGATGTATGGGATAGGAAAATGATAATGTTATTCTATTTTATTAATATCAACTTTTTTTCTATAAATTTATACAAATATATAAAAAATATAATTATTAAAAATGGGAATGGAATTATTATTTTCCATTTTTATACAATATGTTATCTGGATGATATCCTCTTTGCTTCAATTAATTGACACTGACCTCTACCTCCACATTGACATTTTCATGTCACCGCTTACTCCTCTGATCAATTATTCATATTTAGTAAATGTCGGTCTCTATATCTCATTGGATTGGATGCCTTCTTTTATAATAATAATAATAATAATAATAATAATAATAATATGTTCTTACTTATATATAGTGACTTTTACAACTCACCTAAATTTTCGTTTTATTTTTATATATGTTACGGATCCGACCCACGGACCCCCGCATACCCGGTTACCCGAGGACAACCCGCTTTGACACGGAGGCCCAAACACCGGCCCTTCAAAGCCTCTAACCCTAATATCTCTCTTATCCTAACCAAATAAAGATAAGATAAGATATTCACCGTCACCTATAAATAAGAGGACCCAGGTCCCCCCAGGTATTCATTCATTCCACACACTTTCTACCTCTTAGATCCATTCTGACTTGAGCGTCGGAGTGTCTTTGCAGGTACCCCCCCCATTGCTCCAATCAAGCGACCCGGCTCCAGCACTGTCCGCGGGTTCCCGATCCACCCTTCAAACCGTACCAGAGACATCTCGTACATTGGCGCCGTCTGTGGGGAATCTGCATAAGCTGGGCCCAATGGGGGACGTCCTAGTGGAAACCCCCTCAAGCCAGGATGATTCTCAACCGATTAATCCAACCCCCGAACACCGTGAAGTCCCGAACCAAGCAAGAATAGCAAGCGCTATCCAAAACGCGAACAATCGCGACATCACGGACCAACGACACCCTGAGAAAGCCAGCGACAAAGCGGCACAGATCATCCAAGATCTCTGCCTCCGAGTCCAAGAACTTGAAGGCAAGATAACCAATAAAGGAAAACACAACAACGAGCACGGAAGCCATGCAACCTCCAGATCAAGATCTCACCGCGGTAGGTCGCCAACCCGACGACACGACCGAAGAGACGGTCGCAGCTCATCACGCGACCACAGACACGAGAAATCGCCAGAACGGCGATACAACAAGAAACACACCCGTAGCGCTTCTCGAGATCTGAGTTATCAACATTACTCGGACGAAGATCGGAGGGACCGAAATACTAAACGCACAAGAAACGACCATACAATAATGGGAGCTACACCCTTCACGGAAAGAATCCTAAGGGCAAAACTCCCCAAAGGCTTCGACAAACCTACCGACATGAAGTACGACGGAACTAAAGATCCCCAAGAGCATCTAACAGCTTTTGAGGCCAGAATGAACCTAGAGGGAGCGACCGACGCGGTCCGATGCAGAGCCTTCCCGGTAACCCTCGCCGGGCCAGCGATCAAATGGTTCAACGCCCTCCCGTACGGATCCATAGCCAGCTTCCACGATATTACACGAAAGTTCATGGCCCAGTTCACTACCAGGATCACCAAAGCCAAACACCCCATCAGCTTACTAGGGGTCACGCAAAAACAAGAAGAATCCACAAGGAAATACCTCGACCGCTTCAACGACGAATGCCTAACGGTCGACGGACTCACAGATTCCGTCGCAAGCCTTTGCCTGACCAATGGGCTAATGAACGAAGATTTTCGCAAACACCTCACCACCAGACCGGTATGGACCATGCATGAGATCCAGAACGTCGCCAAAGATTACATCAACGACGAAGAAGTCAGTCAGGTCGTTGCCGCCAACAAACGGCAGCACGGCAACGCCCAGCGCGGCAACTCGGCTTCTCACCAAAACCCCACACTCAAAGAGAATCAACGGGACCACCCCAGGCCGACCAGCCGACCACCGAGAATAGGCAAATTCTCAAACTACACGCCCCTGACAGCACCAATTACCGAGGTATACCACCAAATAGCAGATCGAGGCATCATTCCGAAAGCACGGCAACTCAAAGAAAGGACAGGAGGCAACAAGACCCTTTACTGCGAATACCACCGAGGTTACGGTCACAGAACACAAGATTGTTTCGACCTTAAAGACGCCATTGAACAAGCCATACGAGACGGCAAACTCCCAGAATTCGCCAAAATCATCAGAGAACCGAGACGCACGGAGAGAGACAGATCGTCGGAGAGGGAAGGACGTAACCCGAGAACCCAAAAGCAACCCCCGAGGGAAAACCCAGAAGAAGATCCAACCATCATAGTAAACGTCATCACAGGCAAAGACATATCAAGCAAGTCAAAACTAACAATGAAGAAAGACCTCAAGATAATGGCGGTAAGGAACCAAGTCCCAACCTCCGCGGACGACAATACGATAACGTTCTTACCAGAGGACTGCCAACACGGCACCTCAGCCGAGGACGCTCCTTTCGTCATCTCAGCTAGAATCGGAACAGGACTTGTACGAAGAATACTGGTAGACACCGGGGCAGACTCAAACATCCTTTTTCGGGGAGCCTTCGATAAACTCGGACTCCGCAACGACAACCTCCAAACACACCGCCACGGCGTCACGGGACTCGGAGACAACTTCCTCAAACCAGACGGCTCAATCACACTCCCCATCACCATAGGAACGAGCAGCCAAAAGAAGACAATTCTATCTGAATTCGTAGTCCTAAAGGACTCCACAGCCTATAACGTGATTCTCGGAAGGAAAACAATCAACGACTTCTCCGCAGTTATCTTTACCAAATACCTCCTTATGAAATTCAGAACCGACGACGGCTCCGTCGGCACCATTCACGGAGACCGAGAAGTCGCAGCCGAATGCGACAACACCAGCCTAGCCCTAAGGAAGAAATCACGAGATGCGGCCGGTGTATTCCTAGCCGATCTGGATGCCCGACAAGACGGCCAACCCAGGCCGGAACCAGAAGGGGATATGGAAAAATTACAAATAGGGCCAACCAAGGATGAGTACACCTTCATTAACAGGAACCTCCCATACGACCTCAAAGAGGAGCTCTCTCAACTCCTGAAACAAAATAGGGACCTGTTTGCATTCACACCGGCCGACATGCCGGGAATAAGCCCCGACCTAATGTCTCACCGTCTAGCCGTGGATCCCAAAGCTAAACCAATAGCACAAAGGAGAAGAAAAATGTCACCGGACCGAGCCACCGAGGTCAAAAAACAAGTTAAAGCCCTACTCGAGGCCAACTTTATCCGAGAACTCCCCTACACGACTTGGCTAGCCAACGTCGTACTGGTGAAAAAATCTAATGGGAAGTGGCGAATGTGCGTCGACTACACGGACCTCAACAAAGCTTGCCCGAAAGACGCCTTCCCCCTACCAAACATCGACGGATTGGTAGACGCTGCATCCGGTCACCGATACCTCAGCTTCATGGACGCATACTCCGGATACAACCAGATTCCGATGCACCGACCAGACGAAGAGAAAACAGCGTTCATCACCCCAGACGGGACGTACTGTTACACAGTAATGCCCTTCGGCCTAAAAAACGCTGGAGCAACCTATCAAAGACTAGTTAACAAGATATTCCGAGACTTATCCGGTAACAAATTAGAAGTCTACATAGACGACATGCTCGCCAAGACCGAATCCGGCGAACAACTAACCGACGACCTCAAAGTCATAATGAACACCCTACGAAAGCACCAGATGCGACTCAACCCGGCAAAATGCGCCTTCGGAATGGAGGCAGGAAAGTTTCTCGGCTTCATGATTACGCAACGCGGAGTTGAAGCAAACCCAGAAAAATGTCGCGCCATCCTCGAGATGACGAGCCCCAAAAACCTCAAAGACATCCAAAGGCTTACCGGCCGACTAACGGCGTTGTCACGATTTCTCGGGGCTTCGGCCCAAAAAGCGACCCCCTTCTTCAAACTAATGAAAAAAGAAGCCCCCTTCAAGTGGGAGACGGAATGTGAAGAAGCATTTCAACACTTCAAAAAGGTCCTAGCGGAACCACCAATCCTCGCCAAACCCCAGACGGGGGAAACACTTTACCTATACCTCTCCATAACGGAAGAGGCACTCGCAGCAGCACTCGTCCGTGAAAACGAGAAAAAGGAACAAAAACCCATATACTTCATAAGCAAAGTCCTACAGGACGCGGAAGCCCGCTACTCACGCTTAGAAAAGCTAGCTTTCACACTCCTTACGGCCTCCCGACGCCTACGACAATACTTCCAAGCTCATCCCGTGACGGTTCGAACCGACCAAGCGGTCAAACAGGTGTTACAGAAACCCGACCTAGCTGGAAGAATGCTAGCGTGGTCCATTGAACTATCTCAATTCCAGATCAAATTCGAACCCCGGAATGCGATCAAAGCACAAGCTATGGCCGACTTCATCGCCGAGATGACCCCGGGAAAGCTCACCCCCGAATCATGGAAACTACATGTCGACGGCTCATCAAACTCCACCTACGGAGGCGCCGGAGTCATACTCGAAAATCAAGACGGAATCACGATCGAACAGTCAGTACGATACGAATTTCCAGTATCAAACAACCAAGCAGAATACGAGGCCCTCTTGGCAGGCCTATCCTTAGCCCAGGAAGTCGGAGCAAAGGTCCTAGAAGTAAATACCGATTCACAAGTAGTCAGTTCCCAGATTAACGGAGACTACCAAACACGAGACCCCCTACTCCAACAATACCTCGCTAGGGTAAACAAACTAAGAGAAGGATTCGAACACATCACCATACGGCACGTCCCTAGGGAACGAAATGCCAGAGCAGATCTACTCTCCAAACTGGCCAGTACCAAACCCGGACACGGTAACAAATCGTTAATCCAGGAAGTCGTTAAGACACCCTCCGTGTCAACAACAACCAATGCTCACCTAACAATTTCGAACCAGGGATCTTGGACCTACCCGATCCTGCAATACCTCCTCGATGGAACACTACCACCAGATCCCAAAGAGGAAAAGCGAATAAAGAGGGAAGCCGCCAACTATACCATTGTCGCAGGACAGCTATACAAACGCGGATTCTCGCAACCCCTGCTCAAATGCATCGAACCCGAGAACACGGAGTACATACTCCGAGAAATCCACGAAGGCTGCTGCGGTCACCACGTCGGAGGCAAGACCTTAGCCCAAAAAATCATCAGAGCAGGCTACTTCTGGCCCACGGTCATCCGAGATTCCATGCAAATAGTTAAAAACTGCGATAAATGCCAAAGACACGCCAATATCCACCAAGCCGCACCACACCAGCTCAGCACTATATCGGCAGAGCGGCCATTCGGCACTTGGGGCATCGACCTCGTCGGACCCTTCCCTACGGCACCTGGCCAACTCAGATACCTCATCGTCGCCGTAGACTACTACACTAAATGGATCGAAGCCGAACCTCTGTCCACCATAACGGCAACCCAATGCCGAAAATTCCTCTGGCGTCAGATCGTCACCCGATTAGGGATCCCCGAGATCGTCATCTCGGACAACGGAACCCAATTCACCGACAAAAAATTCAGAGAATTTTTAGAGGGGCTGCGCGTATCCCACCGTTTCAGCTCGGTAGAACATCCCCAGACAAACGGACAGGTGGAATCCGCAAACAAAATAATCGTCAAAGGACTTAAAAAGCGGCTCGACGAAGCCAAAGGGCTATGGGCCGACGAACTCGGATCGGTCCTATGGTCATACCGAACCACACCCCAAACGACAACAGGAGAAACACCTTTCCGACTAACATACGGCGTCGAGGCGGTCATCCCGGTAGAAATCGGAGACCCAAGCCCCAGGAAAACGGTAGGAGGTAACGACGAAGAAGCAGAACGAGACCTCATTGACGAAACCAGAAGCATAACTCATCTCAGGGAGCTAGCCCTCAAGCAAAGAATCAGCCTGAGATACAACCACGGAGTCATCTGGCGAGAATTCGCGGCCGACGACCTCGTCTTACGACGAAACGATATCGGTCCCCCGACCCCAGGAGAAGGGAAGCTCACCCCCAACTGGGAAGGACCATATAGAGTCAAGGCTGTAATCGGAAAAGGAGCGTACAAACTCGAACGGCTCAACGGCGACGAAGTCCCAAGAACGTGGAACGCCGCCAACTTGCGACGATACTACGCCTAGACCAACCTACAAAGGACGCACCCTCGTCCTCATTTCTGTTTTCGTACTTCTCCTACCAGTTTACAAATTCTAAGATTTTATTTCCCATCTAAGTTTTAAACTCGGGTACTCTTTCCCGCCACCAACGGAGGGTTTTAACGAGGCCCATCAATAAAAATTCCATTAGAACGGCTATTTCTATTTTCTTTAGTATCCCAAAAACGGAACAAAGACACGGCCGCAACTGGGGGACTGATCACCCCCCAGGCCCAAAAACGCGGATATCCACAAAAGAACCCGACCAAACGACGGTCCGGGAAAACAAACGAAATACACACGAAATAGTCTAAAACGGAATGCATAATTGGCCCGGACGGCCCAAAAACAACAAAACGGAACATACAAAAGGCCCGAACGGCCGACAAGTACCACTAAAACGAGAATAAAGTGTTCCAAAATCAAAATACACGGCCCCCGGCCATCCGAAAATATCCAAAAGCACAAGAAAAAATCCAAAGAGATAAAAAGTAAAAACTACTCGAGGTCAACGATCTGGCCATCACGAACTGTCTTGAAGGCCCCCATCACGGACACATCCACACCAGGAGCCAGCACTGAAGCTTGAGCCCTCATCGTTTCCTCGGTAGCCGCAATTGCGTCCTTCGCATCAGCTAGCAACTCCGTCTTCTCCCTCCTCAAGGCAGCAACCTCGGCCTTTAGAGCCTCCGACTCGGCAAGAAGCATGGCGGCCTGAGAACCTACATCGGAAGCCCGCTGCCGCTCCTCTGCCAACTGAGAGAGAAGCGAAGTTTCAACCTCGGCAAGTCGAAGGATCTCTGACCCAGCCTCCTCAGAAGACTTCACAGCCCTCTCCCTCGCAGCCTCGGCAGCCTCAAGTTCCCCCTTTAACTTGGCTACCTCAGCATGAGAATGACGAAGCTTCTTGTCCAGCAAACCGACCTGAGCCATCACAGGCTCAGCCTTCCGAACAACAACGGCAGATCGGAGGAGGGCACGATACACCGACTTGTCCTGGAACGAAACGTCGCAGCCATCAAAAAACGGCTCCGTTCCAGGCATCAAGTGCTGATCAATAAAACCCGGGGCATCGAAACGTCGATCCATCACACTGGGCACAAGACCCTCATCCTCAAAAGTTTCACTGCTCGGGTCCTCAGGCCTTTTCCTCTTCCGAGAAGCCTCAGCAGCCGTCACCACGACGACTTCAGGAGAGTTTGCAGGGCCGGGGGAAACTTGAGCATCAGCCCGCGCACCCGAGGAAATCACCTCCTGAGAAACTGGCTGAGATTCCACGGCAGGATTAGAAACAGGAGTAGCCGGGGACGACGACCCCTCTTCCTGGGCCATCGCCGCCTTCAGACGCGCCAAGGATGTCAAACCACCAGCCATCTCAACTGCAAAGGAAACAAGAGACAAAAAATCCAAGTTACGAAACGGGAAACAAAACATAAAAAAAAATAATAAAGAACAAGCACACGCAACACACACCAACATACGACCGGCAAGCAACCGGATCGCCCATCACGTCCGAGGATTAAGAGGACGCTCCCCAAATAACTGCCACAAGACAAGAGCGATATCCCGCTCCTCCGAAGACAAGAACTCCTTCGAAACACGAGTAAACACAGACGGACCAGCCTTAAAGTTCCAGTAAGTGGGAACCGACGCTCACCCTCCAGCGTCAACCAAAAGGGGTGATGTCCCCCCGCGGACGAACCTTAAAATAACCACTCTTAAAACCGTGGAAGGAGTCTTCATACAAACCGAAGATCCGACGATGGGCTGAGCTCGGAAAGACACATACCCCTTTTTATGCTTCCCCTCCTTAGTCGGAAGAGTGCACAAGAAAAGGAAAAGAAAAACGTTTACCGAGGCAGGCAACTCTAAATAATCACAAACGAGCTCAAAAGATCGTATTGCCGCCCAGCTGTTCGGATGTAGCTGGGACGGCGCCACGGAGCACCGATTTAACAAATGCTGAACAAAAGGAGAAAAGGGAAGCCGAACACCAAGCCGGGTGAACATCGCCTCATACACCCACATCCAATCCGGCACTGACGGAGAGTCGAGGTTGGTATAGCAAACCCTCTCGTCAACCCCAGAGAGGGCAAGCTCGTAGTGGCGTTCGGCATCGCCACCCCCACAAACAGCCCCTTCATCACGGAGCCGTTGGAGGTCCGCCTCCGTCATCCGCGACGGCGTCCCCCAAACATCACTGGTGACCCAGGAAAAAAGGTCAGGGACACCCCCCGCCGGGGCCACCGGAGCCCTCACACCCTCCATCCGTCGGCGAGCCATACCTAAAATATCGACGAGCACCACCGTCAGCCAAACCTTACGGCAGAAAACGGCGGCGGGTAAAAAACCAAAAATACCGCCACCGCACACCACCAATTATACGATGGCACTCGCCCCAACCCTACTCTAGGAACCCAACAGAACTATCTAAACCACCATACAAACACCACAAAACTACTCTAAAACAGCTACACTTAGCAAAAACAAAAACAAAATGCTGCAGAAAATAAAGCAGAAGAAAGCAAAAAACAAGAGAAATGCTAACCTGATAAATCGAAGGAAGACAACCCCAAAGAAAGACGCCGCAGAAGAAGACCAACCAAAACCAAAGAAAGCGAAAATGAAGAATGGGAAACGCTGCAACTAGAAAAGAGAAGCAATAAGAGAAGTAAAAGCAGAACGAGGGAACTAAAGGAGGAAAACCAAAACGGTTTTTGAAAGAAGTACAACGACGAAAAAACCCTTAGAAAGCAAAGCAAACACAAGGGCAAAAAAGAAAAAGCACAACCTGCAATAAATACCCCCTCGAAAAAAGGTAACGCCTCGAAGAACGCAACAGACGCGACTGATACGGAAGAGTCACGTCAGACCTAAACGGTCAGACGAATCTTCCACAACACGGAGACCGAGGCACCGACCTCATCTCAACGAAACCAGACGGGCACCCGAGAATAATCGAGCCCATAACAAACGTCTCCCAGCGACAGACCGACCTCGCTCGCTCTCCCGCTGCGGGGGCAACTGTTACGGATCCGACCCACGGACCCCCGCATACCCGGTTACCCGAGGACAACCCGCTTTGACACGGAGGCCCAAACACCGGCCCTTCAAAGCCTCTAACCCTAATATCTCTCTTATCCTAACCAAATAAAGATAAGATAAGATATTCACCGTCACCTATAAATAAGAGGACCCAGGTCCCCCCAGGTATTCATTCATTCCACACACTTTCTACCTCTTAGATCCATTCTGACTTGAGCGTCGGAGTGTCTTTGCAGGTACCCCCCCCCCATTGCTCCAATCAAGCGACCCGGCTCCAGCACTGTCCGCGGGTTCCCGATCCACCCTTCAAACCGTATCAGAGACATCTCGTACAATATAAAACTAAGAAAAATTACTGCACTTTAATTCATCAGTATCATAAGCATGTGATGTGAATTTGAGTTATTAACATTAATATATTTGGTGCAACGGGACGAACGAGCTATAATTCAAATGAGATTGTCTCTTTATATTTATTTTTTTTTAATTTCAAAATTTTTTTTAGTGGTCCAATATCTCAACTAAATATAGCATTTGGTTCTGAAAAATAATAAGATAAGATAAAATATTGAGAATAAAAAATAAAAAATAAAAAAATAAAAATTAGTATTTTTATATTTTATTTGGTGATAAATTAGAACAAATTATAAAAGTCTAATTATTTTCATTTTTTTCATTCAAAAAATTTGGATAAAAATATAATTATAAAAAATTAACAATAATAATAAAAAATAAAAAATAAATTATATTTTTTGTTAGTATGTTGTGTCTTTTCTATCATAATAAATACAAAATATACTAATCAATATCCCATTATTTCTCTTCATATCTCATTTACTAAATACCATTTTATATCTTAATTAATATCTTTATTTTAATGTCTTATACCAATAAACAAACACAGTAAAAAAAACACAAATTTATTAACGGTGTATCTTCAATAATTAACCTAGCTAATTAGGTTATTACCCAAAAAATCAATAACAACAATAAATCTTCTCAATTTTATTCTTAATTTTTTTATAAAATATAATCTCTTATCTTATATTTTTAAGTGGAACCAAAAACATATCAAATAATAAAAAATAATACTTTACAAAAAAAAATTGAGACCATCCATCTCTCCGTACATTTTTAATTTTTTTTTTGGTGACTGTACACTTTTTAATTTAGATATGGAAGAAGGAATGATGCAGGACATAGTTATGGAGTGTATGGGTGCTTTACGCAGTTGTGGTATCAAAAACAAATCGGACCCTCCGATTTGTGTTTAAAAAATTAAAAAAATTGCATTACACAAATCGGACCGTCCGATTTATATTTTAAACAATTAAAAAAAATTAATAATAAAATCGGATCATCCAATTTTTGTTTTTAAAATAAAAAAATTTAAAAGTACAAATCGGACCCTCCGATTTTCTCTCCCACACAAATCGGAGTTCATAATTTTTTTAACGAAGAAATCGGACAGTTCGATTTCTTCATTTCATAATTTAAAAAAAAATTATCCCACATTCATGTCTAATACCACTCTACTTCCATACCCATACACAACACACACAATTTGCATATAAAAAAAAAATGAGCCTCTCTCCGTAAGCCATAACTGATCCTACATTATTATTGTAAGGATACCGTCTCTAATAAATAAACAAGGTACTTTTTTGTGTGGGCCTATCAAGCATTGTTCTTCTCCAGCTATCATGGTACGAACCAATAATTTTTGTGTTTTAAAAGCCAAACATAGTCACACATTTTAATTTAAATAACATTCTTTCAAGTAGGTTGCAAAATAAATACAGTAGTTAGGAGATTATTTTGGTCAAACTTTTAGTCAACAATTACTTGTTATTTATAATTTTTCAATTTCGGAATCACTCGTCAATCAATGTACAGTAATATTCACGTTTCATTATTTATTTCTTCCAAGGAACCTTTTCCGCACCATTAGTTTTTTCTTTATGACGCGTAACAATTTCCATCTTTATAATGACATTATTATAACTTTTAAATTTGGAATGAATTTAAAGAAAATAAGGACCTAGCCTAGCTGTAATAATCACGTGTAATTGTACAGAAAAATATAAATATCCACGTTTTAGAAAAAAAGCACAAATTTCACGCCGTTAATTAATTATATAAGGAAGAACATATTCACATAACGATTTAATACTGACGACTATTACTATATACTATATATTAATAAAGTTAAACTTCTTTAGGGTAGCACTTTGACTATTCCAATTAAATTCTTGATATGATAAAAAAAAAAAAAAAAAGGTGTCAATGTCATGAAATAAATGGAGTTTGCTGTATGTGAGTGTCTTTTATATGAACATGACTAAGCTTATTATTCAATGAGTGTTCCATTGGCCAAACTCTAAACTCATATGTGTATGTCTAATTATTAATAACCCAACTATACACAGCAAAAAATAAAGAAGCACGTGCAACTTTTATTAATTATTATACTATGTACTACTTATATAAGATTTGTTTAGCTGCCTAGTTTGAAATTTGACTCAAGCACACCTATTGTCTCATCACAACTTCACTCGTCAAGATTATTTCAAGTAATTAAACCAACGCTGATTATTTTTGTATCAATTATTTTTTTTGATATTTTGCTAAAAATACTTAGTCCCATAAATTATAAAAGAGTGGACTCAACGAGTCTTGAGAATTCTAGGGTTGCGTTTGTTTACAGAGACAGGACACTAAGACAAGGATACAGAGACACAAAATCGTGTTTGACAAGAGAGAC